>NW_020897693.1:650597-769466 GCF_003984885.1 Neopelma chrysocephalum
AGTGCAATTTTTCAGAGTTAAAGCCAGTATGTGTACTTCATTTTGGAGAGGCAGAATGTGGATATTCATTAACATGTGTGCGTATATTGTGAAGTTGTGGTCATTTATTACAAATAGCAGGGGTAGAATGCCAAGAACCTCAAGGTCGGTCTTGGCCCTGATCCATTGCAGCAATTCTAAGTTTCTGGAGATCAGTCTTAGTGAAAAGAGAAAAGTAACTCTTTTCAAACAGAGAATGTAGATTTTCAGCTGAAAGGGGTTAAAAGGGCAAAAATGTGCTGAGAAGTAAGAGGAAGGTACTTGCATTCACCAAAGAGGCAAATTTTTGAAGGAAAGAGCATAATACAAGTGTTGTAACTTCACGGGTACTGATAACACTTTTTCTAGCATTTTTCTTTCATCATTTTGCATCAGATTTTGGACAGCTTGTTGTTCACCAGGACCCCCAGTTCATTCTCTGCAGAGCTACTTTCCAGCAGGTCAGCCCCCAGCCTGTCCAGGTGTGTGAGGTTATTCTTCCCCAGGTGCAGGACCTTTTCCCCTTCGTTGAATTTCAGACAGTTCTTTTCTGCCCATCAAGAATGTCATGCTGTGAGAAGTGAGAAAAACTCTGCTTTAACAAAGATAAAATTGCCTTATTTATACAGATCAGGCGAGTGCCTTCACCTTGGGCACTGAAAATCTGTTTCCGAAATTGGGATAATTTAATCCTGGGTTTAAATGATACAAAGATCAGAGTTGTGACACAAAACATGTCTGTGTGTGCTTTTCAGCCAGCAAGTGCAGTACGGGCAGTAGCTATACAGATGTGATCCGGTAGAGGGAGGCAAACACATACACTTGGTAGCGTGCCACGATTTATCAGGTTTAGCACGTTCATCTCCGCGTATTTAAGTGCTGATATTTGAAGTGCTTGTGAAAGTGTTAATTTTGGAGAAACAAGTCCTTTACTTATCTAGCCATCAAAGACTGTAGTGACAGTATTCCAGCCACCTCTTCTCTACAGTACGTAAAAGCTTTTTGAAAGACTTTTCTGTTGGGAGAAGCTAAGAATAGTGAATTAAAGTTATGAAGTCTGAGGGCAGCTAAAATATTCTCATGTTAGTTGCAGTAGTAGTTATTCTCCAGTGTTAGTGACAATAACTACTGATACTCAGAATGTTGTATGTGCATGAGTTCATGTTTTCACACAGATTGCTTTACATGTCTGTAAAAGCCACAAAAGCTACAACTCTTCTGCTTTTGCAGTGAATTTTGATGTCAATTAAAAAAAACCCACAAATTTTCATCCCTGAGATACCATCAAAAGTTATTGCAAAAAGTTGGATTTAATATCTCATGTGTTATTTAAAATATATACTAGTAGATCACTTTTTTTTTTTGCACTCAGTTGAGGCCTCCCAGCATGGATATTCTGCCATCTCTTCTTTTTAGTTTAGCTTTTTAGGTTAGTTGTCTTTTTTCCTGCCTTTTTAGTTGATTTAATTATGTTGTAGTTCCCGGATGGTCTAATAATATATTTTATACCAACTTCCCACTTTCAGTTCCCAAATTTGCAGCCTTTATTGCCTGTCATTGAAATTCTCCAGCAAAAATTCCTGTATTTTCTCCTTTCTAGGGGAAAGGTTCTAAAAATCTCTACAGGCACTACTGTGCTGTACTTCCAAAGCATAGGATTGCAGGCAGTGAGCTGTGACCTTCCTGCTCCCCCTGTTTGTTTCTGCTCCTTTTGCATGTTGTCTCTTACATTTGTGACATTTGTCTTGCTGTTTCTTAATGATGAGTAGAAGAGTCCCACTATGTTTTTTAACTGTTGTACTGCATCTAATTTGTCACTTGTTTCTATTTGAAAAGTCATTGGTGCTATTCAACCCAAACCCAATTTAGACACGTGACTACTACCACAATGTATTAATATAGATTGGAATAATTTTGATAAATGCATTAGGTTCACATGGCAAGGTTTTGGTGGTGGGGTGCTACAGGGCTGGCTTCTGTGAGAAACTGCTGGAAGAAGCTGCTAGAAGCTTCTCCTGTCCCTAATGGAGCCAACACCAGCCGGCTCCAAGGTGGACCTGCTGCTGGCCAAGGCTGAGCCAAACAGTGCCATTGGTAGTGGCTCCATACTAGCATATCTAAGAAGGGGTAAAGACTGCTGTGCAACAGCATCTGGGAGAGAGGAGTGAGAATGTGTGAGAGGGACAGCCCTGCAGATACCCAGGTCAGGGCAGAAGGAGGAGAGGGAGGTGCTCCAGGGGCCAGAGCTGAGGTTCCCCTGCAGCCCATGGTGCAGCCCATGGGGAGGCAGCTGTGCCCCTGCAGCCCACAGAGGTCCGTGGGGAGCAGAGATCCATCTGCAGCCTGTGGAGGAGCCCATGCTAAAGCAGGTGGGTGCACTTGAAGGAGGCTGTGACCCTGTGGGAAGCCCACACTGGAGCAGGCTCCTGGCAGGATCTGCAGCCCCGTGGAGAGAGGAGCCCATGCTGGAGCAGGTTTGCTGGCAGGACTTGTGACCCCACGGGGGACCCACGCTGGAGCAGCCTGTTCCTGAAGGACTGCATCCTGTGGAACGGACCCAGTTTAGAGAAGTTTGCAAAGGACTATCTCCTGTAGGTGCCACTGGAGCAGAGGAAGGGTGTGAGGAGGAAGGAGGAACAGTGACAATGTGTGATGAACTGACCACAACCCACATTCTCTGTCCCCCTTTTGCTGCTGTGGGAGAGGAAGTAGAGAAAATTGTTCGTAAACTTAAGCCTGGGAAGAAAGGAGGCATGGGGAGAAGGTGTTCTAAGACTTGTTTTTATTTCACGTTATCCTGCTCAGATTTAGAATTATTTTCCCCAAGTCAAGTCTGTTCTGCCCATGACAGTAACTTGTAAGTGGTTTCTTGCTGCCCTTATATCAACCTATGAGCCTTTTGTCATATTTTCTCTCCCCTGTCGAGCTGAGGAAGGAAGTGATAGAGCAGCTTTGGTGGCTACCTGTTGTCAATACGATAATCTGTATTATTTGCTAATAATAGAATCTAATTGTTTTTACTGAGTTCATACTGGTTTCAGTTTATAATCTGTAGGACTTATTAGTGAAATGGATTTCAAAGGAATACCACTCCCTTCCCTGATGCATCTCTGCCCTGCTAGATGTGCCACGTTACAATAATACAAACCAGTATGAAGTGGGCTATTTATAAAGTCTCAAAGCACTGTGCCAGCAAACTTAAAATTAACAGAGAGCAACTAATTAACAATTATACAACTTGAAAGAAGTGCTAATTAAAAAGTTTTTAAGAGATGAATTTTCAATTGAAACACAAAATTAGCCGGAGACTAAGTGCCTGAAATAGAAATTTGGACTGATTAGCAGAAATGCAAAAAACACTAGCTGTGTAAGAAACGAATTTTTAATTTTCTCTTCAGGTAAGTCTATGCTAGTCTTTAGGATATGAAGAAAATCTGCTGTTTTGGCTAGAAAGTATAAATCAAACTATTTTTCAGTGCTGGTGTTTCAATCTTATAAGTGTTTAAAGTGTGTTGAGTCACAGAAGTTGGAGATTTTGGCAGAGGAACCATGACTCTCTGCCTCTCTCTGATGATTTCTGTGCTACTGAGTTCAAAACACCTGCCTTATTCCAAGAACACAATATGAGGTAAGAAACGAAGTTTTCTGGAAAACAGGAGTTGCCAAAAGACATTCAAGTCTGGTAACTGGGGGACCCTTGTATGTTTTGAGGTTTTTCTCCTCTTTGCCATTACATCCTGTTCTTCTAAGGAGTGTTGGGAATGGGAATCCGGTGGCTTCAGGGGTGGTTTAGATACTACATTTTTACAAGACAAAGTGCTGCAGGTTCTACAAATGAAATAAAAGCAGCATTAAAAACTGATCTACCTGCAGGCTCTCTGAAAAGTTGTTTTGAAATTCCTTGGATTTATGCATTTTAGCTTCTCTGAGAGTATGTGTAGGATGATGGAGAAGGAATTAAGTTATTTTGATAGAGCAGAATAACGTCTGCATATTAATTGAGCAGGTAAGTACTTTCATTTAGCTGTGTTTGCATCTGAGTTAATGATGGGTGCTTTTGCTTTAAACATAAATTTTTGTCAAACCCTGTTTGTTGCCACCAAATATAGCTCTAGGATGACCTCGTTTCTAAAATGTAATTTTTTATAGTCTGTCTCTTTTCTGGAGACTATATTGTTTCAGTTGTGTACTTGGCAATTTAAAGGAAGTAATGAGACCCCCTGTGGAATGGGAAAGCTGAGTTCCACTGAGCATTAGACTAGAGATCTGGGTTCAGTGCTACCAAAATGAATCATCACAGCAGGTAAGGTTGCATAAAAAAGGCACAGTTCACCACATAAAAAAAATAGCAGGATCCCAATCTATTCCAGCTTTGAAATAATAGAACTCATGAATAATCCTGAAGGCAGTCTCATGCCTTGTTCCTGGCTGTTTGTATGCCATACTCTCCCAGCACCTTTTGAAATTCCTATGGCAGAACCATTTAATGTTGGCTCAATAAGCACTACAAGGGTTGACAATAATAAAGTTTGCTTAGCGGTATTCAAATGGATTGCATATTTTGTTTTTTCCTGTTTTGAATTGAAAGAGGTCGAAAGAGAATCTACGTGTCACCCAAATATTTTATTTCTGTGATGGGAGTTGACATTGTCATAAATCTGTATGTTTTCAGATATCAGGTGTGATCTATGGTCCTCAAAACTTATTTGGGATATTTTATCCCTCTAAAATTCGGATGGATTTCACTGTGGATATGCATATGCTCATAACTTAATTCAAATAGGCATTAGCAAAAAAAGCCTTTGCATGGATCTGTAAGATTTGGGTTTTTTTAGTTTGCACTATAATTAGGGACTGAGCACTGTGCTTAAAACTCACTATATCTTTAAGGGTCAGCATTGTGTAATATATTTTCAGAACTGTGTAAATGGTAGTGACATTTAAAGTGAGGTTTTTTCATACTCTCTAATGGTTACTGTAAAAGATAGGTTATCCTAGTTATCCTCGGGATTAGAATTGCCGAAGTTTGGAGATGTAGATAGTTTCTAATTATAGGAGCATTGGAATGTGAGTGGTCTCTCACTAATGAGTCTCTTCAGAGCTGCAGCCCGTCCTATCAGGGAATGTGAAATCATATCAGCAAGTGCAATCTACGCTACTTACATTAACTAAGAATAATGGAGACTGGCTCATACCAAACATAAAAGCACGGTGATTGCAGTGAAACTGTATTATAATGGTGCAATGAGTTTCATTAAGAGTCATTTCACCATACAGCATAGCTGATTCAGAGCAGAAATGTCATTCAAGTACTTCAGTGCAATATGCCTTTGCTCACCCTTAAGAGGGCCATGGATTGATGAACAGAAATGATGATAAAAACAGCATTTTCTTTGCAGCCACTTAAGGCTGCTTTCTCAAAGTGTACAAACAAGATACGTGTTTCATAAAGAGGACTAGCAACTGGTGTATGTTGACTGATTATTTAACTTTACTGTGTTATTTTAAAAGCTTAAATCACATGAATCTTAAACAGATTTACAGTAGGGCCATTATTTTCTTAGGAAAAATCATGACCTTATTGTTTAGCCATGTCTGAGGCTTTTGGGATGGTTATGGTCAGTTGTTGAATTTCTTCTTTTTTATTTTCTTTTTTTTTAAGATCCGTCAGTTGAAGTATTTGGAAGACTTATGAACTATATAGATAGTATATCATGGTTTAAATGGATTGTGTGCAGTTCCATCTTCAGCTGCTGTGACCTCATTTCTTCTACTGAAAGATAACTTTACAGCTAGCTGGTTGCTGCAGCAGTGCATTTGGCAGTTCTTTCTGTATATTTCTTTTGTGGTTTATCATGAAAAACCAAGTGATCCAGCAGAGAGGTTAACCCTGTGTATAAGGAATCTGGAGGAGAAAAGAGAATACGCTAAATCAGTAACAAAATAACTTTTTATTTTTAAAGGAGTGACCATCCATCATCATGTCAAGCCAATTATATTTAATAAACATAAGAGTTTGAAAAAAATCACCAAGTACTTCTGCCTGTAAGAGCAGATGTAAGATCACCTCAATCATTAGCTCCCTGAGAACCACCAACATGCTTGGTTGAAGCTTCAGTCTCTCAGCAGTGAGATTATAATCCATGCATTTAGACTTAGTGTGTTTCAGACAGTAACTGTGCCTCCAGGCACACACTCAAAAATACAGATTATCTAAAGTGAGGAGTGTTTCTCTCCGAAATACTAATTCTGATGGATAGCCTGTAAAATGTAAAATGGTCACTTTTGACAAACAAGCCTGGTTTTCGTTTATGTGATGATGATGTGGGTCATGGTGGATGTAAAGAACTGGAGTAAAGCTCTGAAAATCAGGGATTTAAAGTTCTCCTAACCTGGGAGAGAGATGACAAAAAGTAGGACTGGGCTTATTGGCACAATACTGGTTTAGAAATGAAGCCTAGGAGGACTCTTGCAGTTATATACATGGAAGTGATTTTTCTATTATGTAGCTGAAATTATTAAAATAATTGAAAACAGTTTAAAGCTTCCAAAGGGAAATGATCAGGGATTTTTTCCCCTCCTTGCTTTAACTTTGTTTAAAATATATTTTCCCTGAAGCATTACTATTTCTTGGGCTTTTTACTGTTTAGTCAGGTCTGTTAGCATTCATTTTCTGCTACCTCTTGGAAAATTGTTTTCCTATCATTTCAATTAACTCATTTGAACAATAGTTCAATGCCTTAATACAATGAAAGGTGAGCTTTCAAATAATTCTGGGGCACCTCTGCTGTTCTCTTATCTTATGGACTAAATTGTAACAAAAATGCAAAAAGGCCATCTAATTTAAGCATGTTTTGGGGTAGAGGGAGGGGAAAATACAGTGAAGGCTTGCTGGCTATTGCCATGTGGTCACAAAAATGTTAAAGCAGACAATTGTCTGTGAATGTGACCAAGAGGAAGAAATAAGAGAGGGGAGGGCACAAGGAAGAGAACCTTGTGAATAGGTGTGTTGTAGTAAGGTACCCCTCCAGAGAGCCACTTCTAAAAATTAGGTATTGTGAAATCTGATGTATTCCTAAAGAAAATGGAAAGTCTGGTCACAAGGGTTTTCTGGAGACCCAAGGATAAATCCTGGAGAGGAGACTGTGGCTGTTCCTTTTGGAACCTTCTCCCACCTTGCAGCAGGTGGTGGAACAATGGGCTCCTTCCTGAGCGGGGCTGAAAGACATTGCTTCGTAGCTGGGAAAAGAAGGCTGGAAATTTTAAAAATTAGGTGGAATCAAACACAAGGCAGCTGCATCAGCAATATTGCACTAGCAGTGGGTTATTCTGTGCCTTGCTGTTTATTTGAAATGCCCTGCTGGACAACCATCAATGTGCCGACACCTGCAGCACATTTTGCTCCTTGGCTCTTGACAAAGTTCAAAATATGAATACTAAACCACAAGCTAAACAAATCCAAGCTAACAAGGCTGTGGATAAATGTGATTTTAAAGCCTTGGCTAAGGACTATTTTTTTTTCCTTTATAGCCCACAAGAAAGTTGTCTAAAAATAAATTTTGGCCCTATTATAGCAAAATTAGCTTCATCCTTGGAAGGCTGGCTGGATTCTCATTCCCCTGGTGCTGTGGCAATGATAATACTTCCTTTGGTGCCAATGCCATTGCTGTGGATGACGTTAGTTAAAGTATCATCAGAGCTTGATCATTTACAATTAATTGCTATATATGAAATAGTTAATGGATGGCATCCTGTCATTCATTTGTTGAAATTACAGGACTCGTATCTATAAAATACCTTGCACTCAGGGCACATATTCCAACTTTAAACCAGATGTATGAGCCTTTTAGTAAATAAATGCCTGTTGTGTTAAGCTGCATCCATCCCACTGACATTTTTGAAGCTGCGTAATGTGGCAAATCATATCCGACATAAACAGATGAAATGCATCATAAAGGAAACAGGATGCATCTGGGAAATGGTGCAATGAAAGTAAATGTATGATTTCAGCAGATTGGGTATTTCTAATCAGCCATGAATAGTTCATTTTCATGGGTAAGTATATATCCACGTAATTAAATGTGTAGGGCTTTCTTGATAGTCCATGATCGGCGCTCTTTCCTTTTATTGCCAGCAGGTGTCTCTCTTGATTGTCGCAAAGCGCTGCAGTTGGAAGCTTGGCTCAGATGGATGGTCCGTGCGGAGGGCGTGCAGCTGGGAAGTGCCTCATTCTGGCTCGTTCCAAAAGAACTGGAATTCTTCGCTGTGCAGCAGCGGGGCTTTGCACACAGACAGCTAGAAATATATCAGGTTAATGGTATCCGAAAATGAATATGCACAAATGTCATCCGAACGCGTGTCAGTTCCATAAAATATAATAATGGAATGATGCGCTCCAGGAAAGACAATTTGAGAAGTGCCTCGTTTGATTTTTTTTCTGGTGAAGATTACTACAAAAAAGTGTGGGGGCTCAGACCAGGCTTGAATAATGTAGCAGAAAGAAAATCTTGCACCTTGAGCTTAGAAGAACCATCTTTTGTATAATCACAACATTATTCAAGTGCCATTTTAGATCCTATTCCCCAATTCATATTCTGAGCTGCAATAAGAAAGTGATCTAAGTAGGAGTGGCAAATAGATGGTATAACCTTTTATAATTTTGACCTTTCCTAATACAGAACTAATTTTTTGAATGAGAAGGTGGAATTTGAGTAATTTCAGTGTACAGAATGGGAAAGCCTTACAGGGGGTGGCTGCTACTGTGAAGAACACACTGGTGGAGTTTTTGGGAGAGAAGACTGAATGTTGCTGAGATGCTGAAAAGATGAAAGCAAGGCTTAAGTTGTCTTTTATCAGCAGAGGAACAGGTCAAAGATGTCATGCGGTTGATATTCCAGCTGCAGTGTCAGGTGGCAGAAATTTTGACATGCTGAAAAGGAGCGGGTACACACTAGAGAAAGAGGGAAAAGTCACAGTGGAAGCTCACTCGTTATGGAATAGAGTTTGGCAAGTAAATGTGGAAATTAATTAATTAGTATATGTTGCAGAAGAAGTGGTCTGAAAATAAAGATTAGAACAGACAAGCGCTCACTGGGGACTTTCTCCTTATTAGCAGAGCCTGGTGCTTCAGCCTGCTTCTGAGATAAAGGTTCACAAGAAGGATAAGAAACTTCAGAAATAGAAGGGGTTATTGAATAGTGAAAACAGAGTAATGGAAAGGTTCCAATTTTACCGTGTCAAATGTAAATGGGGGTGGTGTGTCCAAGCAAGCGTGCACAGCATTAGCAGGCTCTTAAAAATACATGTCACTGAAATGCAAATGCATTTTACACACAGCTCACTCAATAATGATTGAGATGGGGGTGCGGTGAGGGCAGAGATTAACTTGTCTAACAGTTGAGCCAAGTAATTTTCCCCAGTGAATACTCTTCAGGTGCAACCTTAGCGAAGTGCTAGAGTGGAGGATCTCATCTGCTACCTGACATCAGTGTTCAGTGTAGCAGGATTTTTTCTTTTAGAATATACACTTATGGAAAATCAGTTAGAAATGAAGTCTGATAGAATCCCTAAAGAAACCTGCTGTGTATTTTTAAAGTGTTTTTTAATACAAACCCTTTAGGGAACTGTGACTCATCTCCAAAAGGATAGATACTTCAGAAATGCACTGCTAGAAATAAATTCTTTTATTGTGTTTTGTATTACTTTTCAAGTTCTTTTAGTTTCTTTTATGAAAAGCTATTTCTCTTTCAGTATGAGAGTGTTTCTGAGGGAAATATGTATCTGATATCAACAGATTCCACAGAAGGGTTGTTTCAGGGATATGTATGGTTTCTAAGGGCACAACTTCCATTATAGGGAAAATGAGAGTTCTCCTTTTTTAATGAACCACACAATGTAAGAACAAAGAGGCCCTTGATAAGAAACGGGAAGAGAGTCTTATTTCCAAGCCTGTACACAGCATTTTTATGAGTGTAGAATTCTAGATATACAGAAGGAAGAAATATCTTGGATGGCAAATTACCTTTTAAATGAGTGTCCATTTTTTTAGCTGGCTTTGAAAATGTCAGTCAAGGAGTTTTTCTTACAAATCTAACCTTTAAGCTGCTGCCCTGCTGCATCCTGTTGCTCTGCATATACCTGTAAACAGTGGAACATCTCTTTCTAAACACAAATTAATTTGTTGGAAGCTCTGTTTCTGCACAGCTGGTCAGACCTTATTCCACTTGTGTATATATCTATATATAGTGAATATTGCATCAAATAATGACTGTGGGTTTTGCTGATAGGAAAGGATAAATAATTGCTGATAAATAATTTGGTTAAATTGCTGATCATGACATTAACATTGATTTACTGAATTAGCATGCTTTACTGGGAAGTGCTGCAGGGAGAAACTTCTTGCTTTAACCATATACTATGGAAATACAAGTCATTTGGCTTTAAGTGTTCATCTGTCTCTGAAATTAGGGCAGGAGAATAAGGACACTTCAGTCGTAATATCCCTATTTTGTCAACCTGGTCCCCATCTCATACTGTTTTTTACTGAATAGAAGTAATGTAGATCAGCACATGTTCATTACTCCTCTGGATTTTAAGACATGGGAAGTGACGTCTGGGCTTTAAAAGATGGATGGTCAGTTAATTTATGACTGTTAACAGCACTGCAGTTTGCAAAGATGGAGAAAATATTAATCAAATAATGGTCAGAATCTCTGCTGGTTGTATCTAATTGGCAAAAGGATTTATTTTTGCATTTCTCTAGTGCTGCATAACAAGTAAAACACATAAATCTTTTGTTTCATCTTGTGATGTATTGGGTATTGAATGGAAGGAAGGTTTGGCTGTAGGACTAGGTAGCCTCTGGTGGTCTCATCCCACCTAAATTGTTCTGTGAGTATTTTCTATGATAAAAAACAACTTTCTGTACCATTTCTAGTGATGAGAACCATGCAAACACGTTATGCGACATTAGAGGTCCTTTGCTACTTCTTTGGTTAAAAAATTAGACTTAAACCCCAACTTAGATAATCAGTCCAACTAGTTTATTGCATTTGAAGTGAATGGGAATACTTTTATTGGCAACAGAAAGACTTAGGTCAGACTTGCTACACACAAATGTTCATTTACTGAAACATGGTAAAATTATCTTAATTTTTATGTCATTGCACTCTTTAAAAAGATGTCCTTTACTAAAACTACCTTTTTCTAGGGAAAAAAAATCTGCTGGAAAATAGTATAAACCCCACATTAATGTGAAATGTCTAATAAAATCAGCTTTAAGAGCTACTTAAATGGTTTAAGTCATTTATGCTGATTGATATTAGAAATCAGTATGTTTTTCACTATATGAGGTTTTGATTTTGTTTTATATTTCATTTATGAAGTTAAAGTAGATATGCATCTGGGTAGAGACACTTTCTTTTATATTATATTTAAGACCACAATATATTTTTTGTTTCAGCATTGCAGAAAAAATATCAAGTTAAAACAAGCCTCATTTAGAAAGCCTAGTAGTATTATTTATATATTGTCATTAGAAAGATAGGGGTGATTTTTGTAATGTTTTGTCAAATCTTATATGTAGTATCTAAAATTTACTTTTGAATTTTTTGATAATATGATTCCTAAAGGATACTAGAAGCATGATACAAAACAAGACTCAAGAAATTCTAAACTAAGTATGCCATTATTCAAGGTTTCATTCACATTAAGATGTGTGAAAGTGACTATTATTTCTTTGACCTTCATTGTTCTGTGTTCTATTGCTAATATATTATTTTAATATGATTTTTATCAGTATATATGAACTTCAAGTGATAAAAAATTCCATTAACTATTGCCTTAATATTTTTGCAAAATTTAATAAGTGTACACTACAGTCACAGTTTATCCTGGCTTGTAATTATTCATCTGAACTTTCTTTGTCATTTTAGGCTAAAATAGCCAAAGGTCCTCGTTATAAAGATTTTTTTAAAGTGACTATGAAAATTGATTTGGTAATTGAAAAAAATATTGAAATAAACACAATTGCACACGATGTTTGAATATGCAATTAATGCAATACTTAGAATTTACAAGTATTATGAAGATCAAAGCAAACAGGCTGGTTATTTCTGTAGTTACAATTAGATATACTTCAGGGAAATGTATTTTAAGGTTGTTGCTTCTCATATGAAAGAACCATAGCACTTGAAATGAAGTCTTTCCAGGAAAAAAGAAGTCTGTGTAGTTAATGCCGTGTTTTTCTTTCTGGAAACACCCAGTCCACAGCAAGTCACGGATGTGTTTGAAAACATTAAAGGAAAGCTGAAGAAACAGTAGGAGCTGTGTGGTTTGAAGGGATGTGGATGGGAGAGAGCCCTGTCTGTTTGCTTGATCTGTTCCTTCAGGTGGAGGCTGGATGAGAAAGAAGCAGTTTTGTTTTTTAAGACAGCAGTAAGATATAGGAATAGCCTTGCAACACGGGAATTTTGATTCAGAGTTGGAGCACATAGTTCAGCTTTATTGTAAGATGCTCCCGAACATCTAGAGATGCACAGGGGTTCTTTTTTCTCCTACACCACTGCTGGGCTGTTTGAGGCTTCTTGGACCAGTTCTGCTACAGTTGCACTTTGTCACAGCAAAATTTTACTTCTGTTGTGCTAGGGAATACTATGCTTAGAGATGACTTTGAACCTTCAGGTACAACCAGTACAAGTTGCTGTCTCTATTCCTTCAGTTAGTTTGTAGTACTTGTGCTGACTCCCAGGTTGTTGCTAGAGGCATTTTTTGAGAATTTTTAATGTGAGGAGACATTTGTCCTTTTATTTTTATTTTTTTTTAAACTGCAGTTAGCATCAAATGAGGCAATTGAGTTCAGCAGCACAAAGCATGGAGGAAACCTAATGCTGCTCTGTTTTGATGTGACATAGGCATATTTCTTTTGAAAATCAATTGTTAAAATGTGTTAAATTTTCAAGAGCAGAGCCAAGGCCCATCCCTCTGACAATGCAGTTACCTTGGCTTCCTGCCTGGCTAGAGCTGGAATCTATAGTCATTTCACAGTACACCAAGTTACTAAATCAGAATTTAACCTAGTATTAATTTACAGGAAACAAAAGCAAAGGATGGGATGGCATCAGCTACCAGTTCATATCTGAAAAACACTATTTATAAATCTGCAGAAAAAGATAACAAATATAAAAGAGACAAAATTCCTGCCCTGTGCTACATGTTCTGCCTTTCACTCTACTGCAGCCTTTGCACAGGCTTTTGTTTCAGCTGAATGGGAATAATGTACGTCAAAATACAGAATACAACCATTGTCATCCAAGATCCTCCTTTCCTTCAAGCACAGCTCATTTCTTCCTGTGGAGAACTGAGGTCCAATTGACATCCTGAGGAGTATTATATCCACTGCCCTGTGGACCACAGATGCCCTTTGTGAGTTTTGCTGGGCTGTGACCTCCAGGGTCACAAGGTCCTTGCACGTCTGTAGTGGGTCCATCTGGTAGCACTGGGGGGCTGTGATGCTGTCCAAGTGTTGGGAATGAACCACAACCTTTTTTGGTCTGACTTCCTTCCCAAACAGCATTTCTAGACTCATTGGGATCTGAGGTCACTCCATTTCAATTTTGTGAGGATCACCTTGGATTAGGGAGGATGCATGCCTGCCTTTACCAGTTCATTTATTTAATGCAGTTGGATGACATTTTACAACAAAAGCTTGAAAAAGAATTTTGGGAGGTTTAGTTGTGTAAAAACTAAAGAAGATATTCTCTCCAGTGAAAGATTTGCCAGACAATTGGATATCTTCTGTCTAGGCTTGAGGCTGTAACCAGAGCTTTGCATGGTTACAGTCCTTTTAACCAGCATTTCTTGTTCTAATGTTTAACTTATTCTCTGCTTTTGAGCACTTACTGTGTGTTTTCTTTAATCAGGATTTCCATAAATTATTTCTAGATTATACTCCTGTACTGTAAGAGGTTTCCTCAAGTTTGTATATTAATTTATAAGATACCTCCCACTGAGAGTGTTTCCTGCAGAATCAGAAATCTTTTTTCTTAATAAAAGAGAGAGAGACTAAAAACTTTAAATGAAGCTCTGATGAAAGGAGAGCTATAAAATAAGGATTTTTTTAAAGAGAAGAATTGTTTCCCATCTTCTGCTACCAAAATGCTCAATGCCTGATTTCCAAAACACAGGGAGCCCACAATCTCTAGTACTTCATGACAACTGCAGGTCCCAAAAGATCAATAATAAACAAACATTTATAGTCAAATCTGACAGTTTCGTTTTTAGAAGGAACTCTTTGTGTGTAGAGAATGAATCTCTGCTGTTTAATTTCATGTTTATTCTCTGACTGCCTGTCTCCCTTTTCTCTAGTGATGCCAAGAACAGAGAGGTTTACTGATATTCTTGTGTTTTCCCCTACTTCTTAATGCTTTTAAAATAGTAAAATGTAGAATGTTGGGCACTGGGCTGTGTTACAGATGTGTTCCTTGTTACTGTCAGGTTTATCTTCATTAGCATAAACACAGGTGACACGGGGTGAAGAAAGGCACTTGCAATTTATAATTTCCACTGTTCAGAACACAAAATTCTAAGGGTAAGTGTGAGCCTTTCTTTGTGGAGGTTTACCAAACGGGTGGCTTTCCTTGCAGTGTTCCCAGCAGCTGCTATAGCAGATATTTATTGCATGGAAGCTCCTTCCATCTCAGGGCATTGAACTAGGAGAGGGCTCTGTATTTACCTGATGGACTGGTGCCAGTATCACAGTTTATTTGCATTGTGATGGTAAAAGACTGACATGTAATGGTGTCCAGTCTTCTTTAAGAGTCTCCCTGCAGATCAGGTTTTGCTACAGGCTTTGGTAATGATACAGGAGAGAAGTCTCCTTACATCTCTTCCGTCTTCATTTGCTAATTTGTCTGTTCACATTGGCAGTTCTTGTAGTCAGTGTGTTTTTTCACTGCCTAGCACACCTTGACTTTGATATCATAGTATTTATTATTGATAACTACAACACCATGTTCAAGAATATAACGTGTATGAATCAGATGAATTTTTAACTTCTGTTTAAAGATCCTGTTTAATTTCCTCTCAGATATGCAAACATTTCAAGGCATTTAGTATTATGTGCTATTAAAAATTCCAGGGAACAGAGTTATTATCATCCACTCTACGTTTATCTAAAAACAAGTGAATTCTTAAAAAAATATGAAATAGATATTTTTTGAAACAGAAATTTAGTAAAGAATGGACTGTTGCAATACTGATGATGTAGCTCTAGATGTGCAGTTGTTAGAACTTTATCAAAATGTACAATTTATATTGGTTCTTTCTGTTTAATAAAGATAATAAATTATTAATTTTGAAGCAGGTCTCTGGTGAATTAAAAGATGAAACAGCAATTTTATTTGGTGACAAAATTAGTTACTTAAACCAGTTATGAACACATTTCTATGACTTTAGCTGTTTGAAGCCATTGCTAGAAAAGTGTTCTTCGTTTTAATGACCCAAGATATTAATGATCTTTCTGGGCATGTATTGCACTCAGATATATATTAAGAGCTACATTTGAATATGGAGATTGGAGCCCATGTTGTTTGCATACCCCAAAGGATATATGATAAATGTTGCCCTGTGTATAATGACCCAGGGGAATAATGATTGTCTATGAAGACTTTCAATTTTAGAATCCAGCCTCTTCACTGATACTATGGTGAATAATGCTTTAGAAATGCTTAAAATAGAGTCGAGAGCTGAAGATTATTTTCTTTCCAGTTGTCTGTATGAAATGATTTGTGAGTCATCCTTGCTGTCATGCAATCATAGTCACTTAGGCCCCAGTAATCAGTAATTATTGCACCTCTTCTAGCAGGTGCCATCTAGAAAACCCAAGGATAATGGGATTTATAGTGTTTTATTACCTAGACTTTTTGCTCATTTCTGAAGCACACTGATAGAGTTGTACCAAAAAGTGGGATGAAATGCCATTTACTTTACCAGAGGCAGAATTTGAACCTTGGATTTTAAGGAAGGTATTATATATTATTTATATAAGCATTGGTTTTGTTCAACTTCTGCCATCAACTCCTCTTTGTACTGCTTCATTTGTAATTCATATTCGTGTCTTATAATGTTAAGCATAGAAAGTATTAAAAGACATTTCAAAAGGCATCAGCAGAGGACAATCAAACAATTAGCAGACAGTTGGTGGCAGAAGCAATGCAGAAAGTGGAATAGACATCCCAGGTATCTTTGAAAAGATCAGAGAATTCTCTCATCCTTTCAGGCTGATATTTATAGACTTTGCCTCTTGACTTAGTACACAGGTTACTGTGGGTTTTTTCTTCCTTTTTTCAGTTCATCTGAAAATTTTTTTTTCCAGGAGAGAACAAAGTTCAAGTAAAACATGACTTTGTAGTTGACCCTTTCACTACAGAGAATTAACAGGTTTGGTGGATTCCTAGTATTCTCCCTGGGAGATGAGCCTAGGTCTCATATAGCTGTGTTTTGAGTGAGCCTTTGAATTTGCTGGACAAGAAGATCCATGAAATTTTAGAAATGACAGAATGGCTGAGTCCAGGACAATGCCTTCAAAACCTTTTTTTTTTGTCCTAGATACATTCATAATGATGTTTGCAATTAGTTTGTGATAGGGGAGCATAAAAGTGGCTTGAACAGGACGTCAAATCCAAAAATGCATTGCACTGAAAACAGAGTTAATTAATTTTATTGAATATTGATTTAGAAACTTTCATTCTGATTCCTCAGTTATTAAATTTTTCAGTCAAGGTGGTCAGAAAAGAAGAGGTGCAGGTGTAGCAAACCTTCCCTAAAACCCCCTTTTTCCTAGTGATTATCATTTGTGTGACAATTATTACTTTATTACACATACTCTGCCATGACTTACTTTTTCTGTTGTGTTAGAGCTCACTGCTCTGCACCAGAATAATTTTATGTATTTCACATAATTTATTCCTACCCCAGCACATTATTAATAATTATCATAATCTGCATTACAGTAATGCCAAGAATTATCAGTTGTGGGCCAGAAAGCTGTTGTGCTCAGTGCTGTTAAAACACATCATGAAAGCAGTTCCAGGCAAGACGAGGTTTTCATATAAAATCATCGTGGTTGAATGGATAATAGGTAGAACTGGGAGCCAGTAATTCTTGTTTTCTAATTCTGCTTCTGCCACTGATTCACTCTGTGGTTGGTGCCAGCAGAGCTACTGCTGAGCCAGACACAAGTTTGCAGATGTCTGTATGTGTCTGTTTTCCTTGACATAAAATGGGATTAATTCCCTGCCATGTTTGAATGGATAAGAAGAGCAGATAATGCATTATATGTATAAAATAGATTTGCTGTGTAGGAAGAGAGAATGATGCAGAAATTTAGGCTGGAGGTTCAAGGAAGGGGTCATCGACTCATCCATCAGGACCCTGAGGGTTTTTTCTGCAGAACTGCTGCCCAGCTAGACAGTCCTCACCCTGAAGGGATTCACAGGGTTGGTCCAGCCCCCATTCAGGGCTTTGCATCTGTCTTTTTTGGACTTCGTGAAATTTTTGGTGGTTTTCCCTCCAGCTTGTTGAGTTCCCTGTGAATGGTTGTCCTGCCTTCCAACACCCCACTCTTTGGTGTCATGTGCAAGCCTGTAGAGAGCACAGCCCATCCTGTTGACCACCTGTGAAAGCCCAGCTCCTCTCTCAGCATGGGTAAGGCTCTTTTCCAGCAGTTATGAAAACATGTTACTCCAAACACTTAGAAATTATGAAAACTAATGAAACCCCCACGCACATTTGTACAGATTCCACATGTGCATTGTTTTTATTCCAGCATTTTGGAGTTGGCAGGTCTGACTGAAGGATGGGAGACAGCCCAAGCCCACAGGTTTGGATTGGAGCTGGGCTGCAGCATTTGCATGTGGGCATCTAGTCTGTTTAAAGGCATCTTTTGTCAGTTTGAAGCTGACAATACTCTGAAAAAAGTTAAATGACAGTAAAACCTGTTTTACCTCTCTGTCACCAGAGCTTGAGGGGTACAAAATGACCCCAGAGGGCATATTTTGTGTAAGAAATACAGCTACCAGCCATAGCACTGTGGGGTGCCTGATGGTTTGCACTGGTCACAGGCTGGTACAGTTTGTGTTTGCAAGAGGGGAAGGATGATTTCAGAGAGGGAGAGCAGCTTACTGCACCTTGCTAACAGCCTGTCCGCACCAGTCCAAAGGTGATTTATCCAGGGTTACAGAGTGAAAAGCAACAGAACTCTCCATGGTAGCACTTTGCTGTTAGCCATGCTAAAATAAAGTAAAAGCTTGATTTGAACCAACAAAAGCAAAGGAAATGCACAGTCATATATAACATGCCTGATCCTCCCTCCCTCCTTTGTGTTTAAGTGTGTCTTATTTTTTAAAGTGTGTTTGAGGGGGAGAAGGGAAGAGGGACATTGTGAGGGTTCCTGTCTGCACACAATAGGGAGATTTAGAAATCAGGTTGCTGCCTTAACTCTGCCAGTTTAAGCCAAAGCCACAGGGATATTATTTTTGACACTGCACAGTGGATTATAACTTCAGTTCCCATTACCTCTAATGGGATCTTTGCTTGCAATCTGCCACTGCTACAGCCATGAAAATTTGTCCCTTAATGCTATTTTGCTATTCCAGGTTTTTGTGTTTAATTATATTATATAATAATTTGTTGCAGCTTCCACACGATTCCTTTAGGAGTGCACTTGAAATGCTTATGAATTTTTATAAACACAAGCTGTGTATCACTTTAAGCCTCTCATTGCTTTTGTAAACTATTCTGCCTTAATACAGCATCATTTTTCCTCCCTTGCTGGGTGAGCACTATCTTTTACAGTGTGGCCATTTTGAAAAGCACAAGGATACTAGTGCTGAGAAGCCCAAACCTCTCGTTATTGCATTGATGACTTGTAAGAAAAAACACTCAGGTGTTGCAGCTGCCTCCCACTTGACTCAAATGCAGACCCCCCCCCATGAGACACTAGTAGGTAGAAGGTTTATCTTTAGTGGTGAAATGCATTATTATTGTATAGAATTATTGACATGAGAAAACAGATCTATTGCCACAGACATTTTTTTCATGGTTGTACGTTCAAACTTGTACACAAATTAGTTTACACTTTGCTGTTTTTTTTCACAGACATACAAGTACAGTTAACTGATCTGCAAAATGCTGAAGTTATGAGATATATCTAAAAATTACTGTGCCTGAATTATTCACCGAACTCTGTCCTTGTGCAGGCTGCCATCAGCTCTACAGCCCTGCAAAGCTAATTTCTCAGAGAGATAAAAAATGAACATGATGGCTGTTGCTCTGTTTTCCTCCTTCAACTTTATTTTTTAACCTTCTCTCTCTCTCCCTACATATGTATATATTCGGTGTAGAAAGAGATTTGTACGTCTGGAGAAAAAACCCCCAAGATTTATTACCCTCCTTTTAATTTGCTTTGGAGGCATTGCTTACTGGGGACACAGTGTGTACTGAACAGAACGTTCTAATTAAGAACCAGAAGGCACATCATCCCAGTTACTTGAGACTTTGCCACAGATGCATTAATTGTTTACGCACTACTTTTTTTTTTTCTCCCCCTTCCTTTTTGAACCATCCCCACCATAAGCCGGTCAGCACTGTTCTCCCACCTTCTCAGAGACAGGAAACACTCCTACTTCTTCTGGGCAAGGAATTATTTTTCTAGTTACTTGTCTTTTTGGCAGTGACTGCGGGTTGGTAGTTTGTCGTTTGTGGTACGCTGTGTGTTCAAGTTGCTTCATGCTGGGTGTGGCAGGGGCAGCAATACGTTCTCTCCAAGCTGCTGTTAAGGAAAAATGTTGTAATTTGAGCACTGATTAAAGGAGCTCATGTTCAAAAGTGTAATTTTAACCAGGGAAGAGGTTAGTTGTGGGGAATCTTCCTCCGGAGCTGTATCCTGTGAGGTGGGATGTGCTGGGGTCCATTTTTGCTTTGGGTCTCAGGAGTGCTAGAGGGGATTGCATTACATTAATACACACATGAGATGGAATGGATGCTGGCATTTCTTGATAGCTGTATATGGAATAATGTTGTGATTATTTGCTGAATCCAGGAGTTGAGAGCAAAACTGTCATCCTTTGACTCCCACTGGTGACCCCATCTAACGCCTCCCGAAGAAGGGTTTGTGATGTGCTCGACTGTTCTATTCAGCCTTGGGCAAAACATGCAGAGGTGTGTGTATCCTAAGGTGGAGATGCCACAGTCCAGAGTGTGTGATCTGGAGTAAACCAAACGATGCTTTTTTATGATCTGAGTTACTTTTTTTAGCTCCCTGAGCTCAACATTTACATTCATGTTTTAAAGAACTATTGAAATAATAGGAAAAAGGTCTTGTAAAAGCAATGCCTCTGGCAGGCAGAAAGGAGCAAATTTCTCATGAAAGAATCAATTTTTGGTATGATTTCTTTCCCAGTTAGACAGGATGGCAAGTTTTGGAGATGATGGCTCCATATGATTTCACTTAGTCCATCCTTATGCCTTTCTAATTGCTTTAAGAAGAAGCATTTCTAATTAACAGCAGAGCACTAACTCAACAGGGCACTACCTACAGTGAACTGGGACTTTGACCATTTGGGAGTGTTCTCAAAATAAATAAAAGGCCTAACTCTGCTGTCTAGTGCCAAGTAATTAATTTCTTTCAGGGAAAGAAACAAAACAGTAAACTACCATACTGTGTGAGTAAATGTGGTGTGGTTTGTTCCTGAATTTTAAAATTTGACAGATTTTTTTCAAATGTCTGCCTTCAAAGAGGAACATAATTGTGTTTATATAAATGAGGTAGAAATGGTCAGAGCAGGCTTTGGGAAAAGTCAAGAAAGAAAACCCTTTTTTTCTTGCTTTAAATTCATTGCTAAGAATGTAAAAAAACCAATAATTCTTTTCTGTAGTTTATTTTATGTATTTATGTATGACAAAAACTGTTGTATGTCCACATTTAAACATCCATTAAAAGAATTCTCTAAAATACTATGTTAACACATAATGACAACCGATTTCAACCATAGGAAAAAGGTCTCCCGTAAAATGCTAATAACTAAAGTGCATTTACACAGTGTCTATATATTATTTAAAGGTAATATACTGCTGTTGCACAGGCAGATGTCTGCACTACATCAGCACCCCTTTATCTCTGCTTTGCTTTGCAGGTTATTTTTCTCCTTTTTCAGAGAGCAACATTTCTGTGTCTTACTTACATATCTAACTCTGGAAATTTGCTTTAAAAGTTATATGTGACATTAATAAATCTCTGTCTTCAGGCAGTTGATATTGTCTTAGTAGCACTCTTTTTCAATAGCTTCTCTTTCGGATGTTAATCTTAAATTGAAAATTAAAGATTAAAGATATTTCAGAAATTGGTGAGAATTCTGAATCATATTTTGTTGAGTGTGACATGATTTGACTTGATCACAGGCCCTGATATTTTTGGTGCTTTCAGGAATGCATAAATTATTGAAAGAAAACAAAACATAAGGAAATGCTGGCCACTAAAACTCAGAAAGGTAAGCAAATTTTCAAGTGTGACAGCTCAAGTAAAAAACTTTTAATTCCCTTACAGGTGACTGAAGAACTGATTTTCTGGTCTTACCTTGTCACTGTGGCTGCAGTAATCGCTATGTCTAGGTTAAATTACTAAGGGTGTCTGTTAAAATGATGATTTGTAGTTCAGCTCTGGAGTTATTGAAGCTTTGGGGAACTAAAAGGCAAGATTTTTACAGAGTGAATCCACCCATTTTTAATTCCGCCATTCTCAGGAATAAAAGTGGTTATGTTTAAGCACTGGAGAATAAAAATAGTTAGATTTAAGTACCAGAGAAAAATACTATTAATAATTTAAATAGTTGTTGCTTAAAAGTGAAAAAATAGGAGTAAGCACTTTGCCAGCAGAATACAGTTTCTGGACTGCAGGAGGTGACATGTTGACCATAACTCTTGGCTTTCCTCTTCAGTCCTAAAAAAACTTCTGTTTGAAAGATCTGCAAGAAGATGGGTATTTCATGAAATGCACAGCATGAGAAGAAGCATTCTTAAAAAAAACCCCAATCAAACCAACATGTAAGGGTAGTGTATTTTAATACAACTGTCTTCTTGACAATTAAGGGATTGGAGAGAATAGTAGACAATTTATTAGCTCTATTTCATTCAAATGTCCCTGACACTGTAGTTTCACTCTGACTAATGTGTTAGAACAAAACAACAAATGGATGAATTAATCTGAATTTGATTTTTAGTCTTTTAGAGTGCTTCTGTTCTGCCTATTTTCTCCAGTTAAGACATTTAAAAGGAAGAAAAAGAAACACAATTCTGGGAATGACCAACTTAATTGAAGGGAACCTAGAACAGTAATTCATGTAAAATAGTTGTAAAGAAGGACTTAATGATTTAGTCCATTGTCTGTGAGTTTAATAGATCTATGCCCTACATCATAAGACATTTTAGATTGATAACAGTGCATGGTAATTACTTATTAATCATAGAGAGATATTTTATGTAAGAGCTCTTCAGATAAAAATCAGTCATTCAACCAGATTAAAGACTTGTGTACTGAAGACCTATTCTCTATGGTTAATGATTTTGATTTTCCTGTCTGCCTATTGTTAAAAAAAAAAAAGAACTTAGGGAATCTAACAACTGAGTTGGATTTAACGTTTGCAAATTTTCCTTTTGTGGACTTTTTTCAAGTTTTGGAGTCTGCGGTTATTCACTTTCTTGGTCTTTAAATCGGTTGCTCTAGATCCCATGTGAGATTTAGATAAATGGAATTAAAATAGAATGGAGTAATTTTCAGTGCATGGGTGGGAGACACAGATCATGTCTCCTTTGGGATTTCAGTCCCTGCTGTAGTTTCAATTATGCAAATAACTGATGTAGCTGTGACTGACATTAATGACAAGTGCACAAGACTCATGTAGGTTGGTTGGATTTATTCTATCCTGTTGTGGCACTGTAAGTAGTACCTGAGTGATGGGATTTGCTGGCTGTCCCTGCTGTGTTGGCTTTGGAGCACAGCTAGAAAGGTGTAATGGATGAGAGATACTGAGAACACCCTGCTGGCATGTTGAAAATTCATTGGACTCATTCTGTTACTGCCCTTCAGGTTTTTGGGTTGCATGGGTACCTGTGGCTGCTCGAGGTACCCCATCTCCTCTCCTCCAGATCTCTGGAGCCCTGTGCTTAGCATCCTCCTCCTAAAACACAGAGGGAAGGTGCTCAGCTCCCTGTGTAGCTGAGCTGGTGACAGGGTCACCCTGGGAAATGCTGTGTCTACCTGGGGTGCCAGCCCCTTGCCAGTCAGACTGAGATGTATGTCTGGGAACTGGAAGAAAGGGGAACAACAGTGACAGGACAAAATGTTTCTCAAGAGACTGCTGGGTTCAGGCAGGGATGTCCTTGGGCCCCTGAAAAGTTTGGAGGCAAATCCCATTAGTTTATGATTATTTGCTTTCAAAGAATCTTATATGTGTGTGTGACATTGCCATTTCTAAACTGAGTAGTTTGCTACCCATGATCTGATATTCAGGAGCTCAAGAAGGGGAAAAAAATGGTGGAAAGCAGAAATGAGCTTACAGACTTCAGGAAAGGCTTGGTAGTGTTGTTTTTGATTTTAGGTTTCCTTGCTGAGAGATAAAGTTGATTTCTAGGTTAGGTGCCACAGGGCTGCGTGGGAGCTCTACCCGGCAAACTCCAGCAATGCAAGTGGGGACAAAAGATACTCTATTTTTCAACAATAGGAATATATTTTGGCTTTTTCTGTGGAGAGAGTGTTAAAAATGCATTGCTTGTCTTCTCTATATTTTTATGTATATATTTATACATATATATATATATTCATAAATTTTGTTATATATTTATACATACCATGCACGTTTTGTCTGTTGAGTGGGGAAAAAAAATGAAGTGTAAGATAGCTCTGTCTCCCAGAGGCACCAGTCCTACCATGGTCGCTTGGCAGCACATGTGCCTTGTCCTGCTGCAGCGAGGAACAGCCAGAGTAGATGTGCCCCTGGGTCCTTCCTGACTGTTTATCAGAAACTGGTTCACAAGTGTTCAGCAAAACGGATAATTTGAAAGGCATACACATCCTGTGATAAAGTAACATTTCTGAAATGCCAGAAATTGTTTAAATTGCTGTTTCTGAGAAGAATAACATTTTCTTTCTAGCACCGAAAGGGTGATTTAAACATTTTCTGTCCAGATAAGAAAACATCATTAATTGTGAATAAAACCGGGATGTGCATGATATCCACTTCTGCTGTTTGTGTGCAAATGCCATCTTTGAATAATGGCTCCTATAAGGGCTGCTGAAAATCTTTTCCTTAACAGTGTTTGTTCAAATTGTATGCCCAGGCTTAGTTGATATTTCTCCTCTCTTCCAAGATTTTCTATATTTGTACTTGTATTTGATGGCACTAGGTGAAAATGTAGGTGCTATATATTCTTTTCCTCTTTATTCCAATGCAAAATTTGGACAGTCTTACAGGAAAAAGGCTTTGTTTCTTTAATGGGCAGAAATGCAGATTTCAGCCAGAGCCTGAAAGTCAAGTTGAATTTTGTGGCATGAACAACATCACTAATAACAGAGATCTGGCAGGTCAGATTCTGCCCTGATTTACACATCTGTTCAACTCGGTTATCATCAGATTTAATGTGATGGCAGGTACAGGTAAGGGGGTAGGTTTTTGGTTCTGTAATTGGAACTTGGTTAAAAATTCTGTTTATGCAGTAAAAAGCTCCTCTGCTGTTTCCCAGAGCTGTTTGTGACTCTACAGTGCTGAGAACAGCAAAATTTGTGAAAAATGCTATTTTCTTTCCTGGTAATACCATGCTGGGACTGTGGGTGAGGAGTAGCTTGCAGAGAGGAGAATTTTCTTCTCTCAATGAGAAGAAGTCTGACTGGCCCTAAGCTCCTGAGCAATTGATATATCTGCTTAAAACTTCCGAATCTCTTCTAATTCTCAAGGATGCTGTGCCCTGTCTCTGCCAATCTGTTGTAGGCACTGTGTCTTTGTACCATGGGACTGTGTTGTATTGTGTGGCAACTATATATTTGTCTGTCTTGGAGGTCATTTTCCTTTTTTTTTGGTCATCTTGAGGCTCTGGAAGCCTTACAATACTTTCTCTCTATGCCTGTTAACTTTTCAACAAGAATAAAAGGCATCTAGCTGAAACTTTTTGGAACCTATAGCTAGACAAAATGGATTTGGTGGTACATTATGGCACTTAGACTTTTAATACTTGGTATTCTTCATGAACATGTACATAAGCAGTTTTTGGCTTATAAAGAAGAGGCAAAGTCATTAGTTTTCAAAAGTAAAGAGGACTGGCACTGCTGGCCAGTCTTCCTGTGGGAGACACAATGCTGTAAAAACCTTCCAAACTGAAATCATCGTGATAAAGAGGGCATGTGAGAGTCATCTCACCAAATCTTTTGTGTCCAATATTCATAAAAACAGAGCTGTGGAGATTATGCTCCAAGTGGCTCTTCAATTATGGCTGCCTTGAATCCCAGGGTGTGTTTTACCTGCCAGATTGACTCAGAAAGGTGTGACCTACTGCACTGTATTGTGTGCCTGAGTTACCTGCTGCTGAGTCCACCCTGGTTCCACTAACTAGGGAAATGTTCAGGGCTTCCTGCAGCACCCACCGCAAGGCTCCAAGTACAGGTGAAGGCTAAATTGCACAGAAAGAAACCTTTTCAGACACTGACTTGCTAATATTGACCACCAATAAAGCCCTTCCTTTGATCTTTTTGTCTAAATTACTTCCCTGTATAGACTGTCAGGACATAGGGCTCTCAAAGAAGTGATTATGCTGTTTGAGTAACAGATATGCTGTAAGTTTTCAAATTAGAACCATGTTTTGTAAAAGGGCATTTGATTCTATTAACTGTCATTTCTTGAAGCGAAAATAACTGGCACCAGAGCATACCACTAAATTTGCTGGAGCTACAGAAAGAAGTTCAAATGTAAAATGAAAAGGTTGAATTGATCCTTGTACCATGAAGCTGCAAGAGGTGGCTAAGCAGGATCAAATGTCTCTCTCCTGCTGAGGCGCTGGAGTTACGTTAACCTCTTTGCAATTTGGAAGGGAATCAAGGCTACTCCCGTTCATGCCTGGCTGCAGCACTTCTGTGTGTGCCATCTTGCACTGTATAAATCTATCTTTGTAATATTACAAAAATGAAGTTAAGGTTCATGTGCTACTTTCTGTACTTCAGAGAAGATTCAGTGTGCAAAAAGTGAATAATGAGAAAGAAACGCTACAGAGCTTTGCAGCCTCTCATACGAAGGTGCCCTACAGAATATTGTGGTGTGGGAGAATCAGCAGTGCTAGATCAAGCTCATTGGGCTCCCTGAGCCCCTGAGCTGGGACAGAATGGAGGGGGTGGAATAATGCTGTGAGCAGAGTTATCCTCTGCTGGTTTGTTACCCCTGCACTGCAGGGCATGTTAGATCAACTTTTGGGCTCAGAAGTATCAGCTTAGTGCTGCTGAACTATCAGTCCTTTGTGCTTTCAGCAAACACAATATGATTTGGGCATTTTTTTCGAGTTACCTGTTTCTTTCATAGAATAATGAGAAACAAAAATGTCTGTACTTGACAATCTTAGAGGTCTTTTCCTACATAAACGATTCCACGATTCTATAAAAAGACCTTATTAATAAATATGAAAATGATTGCACAGAGGCCTAAAAAAGAAAAGCATAAGCTACAAAGTGAGATCCGGGAAGACAAAGTGATGGGTTAGTATTTTCCACCTGATCAAGTTGGAAATTACATGAAAATCCCCACCCTACAAAAAAAAAAAAACCCAGCAAGTTCAGGAGCCTAGAAAGCAGCAATTGTTCAGAACAATCATCTCCAGCTTTCAACTGGGTGTAGCATCTGAAATCTAATAATTGTTGTAGCTTTTCTATGAAAGATGCTTTTTTCAGAAAAACAAACTTTTATCCTCCATTTTTAGCATTCTTTTATCAAATCCAGGTTGTGTTAGAAGAGCAGCTGACTGGGAACAAAGGAAGAAGATTAAAAAGGGCTACCAGTGAGTAACTTTTTTCAAGGAAAAGGGGGCTTTATTTTTAGATTTGCTTCCCTGCCTGTGAAAGAGACAAAGAAAATGGAAACAATAGATAAAAGTGAAAAGAATGGTAATGTTGACAATAACGGGTCTGTACTCACCTTCAGGCCATTTGTGGGATAATCTATCCATGCGGAAATTTTTTGGTTGTTTTTCTGAGGGGAAGGGACTGACGTCTGTGCTGTGTGGTTTCCATTGCCGTGCCTGTATCAATGAGTTAAACAGGGCTAGAGAAGAGATTTGAGAACTGGCACATGATCAGCTATTATATTTAAATACTTGCATGGTGCATGGCAGGGTTGGGACCAGCCAACCCCCAGTCAATGTAAACGGGTGATTTGGGGAATTGTGTGAATGCTGAGGGACTGGTCCCCATAGCAGGATGGATGAGAACTACACTGAGCTGTGTTCCCTCAGAGACAGAGAGCAGGCCTGTTTGATTTAGTGCTGGGTACATAACTTTTACATTTGGGTCTGTGTGGTGTGAGATGAGTTAGAAAGGAAGATGATACTGTTATAGCACAGTCTGACCTAATTTTCCAGGTTATTAGGAAATGGAGTCGCGAGATTGCCAGGAGTTGTCTGTAGCACAGAAATGGATCTGAGGGACTTAATTGTGTCTTGGACCGTCAAGGTGCTTTTCTGAGCCATCTGTTTACCTGTCTTCCTCCTGCAAGCCAGAACTGATGGCCTCCTCCCTGTCCCCAGGCTTTTGCACAAGCTGCTTAGACCCCTCTACCCCAGAATTGTACTGTGGCTGCCAGGATTTGCATGTAGTTTTTTAATTCTTTGGAGGACAATGTTAAGGGAAAAAAGAAGTTCACAAATAGATCATGTCCATATTCAAATAATCTTGCTTTTTCTTTAAAAGGTAAACCAGGATGAATTCAAATAAAGTTGCAAAATACAGTGAATGCTACTTTCTAGCTGATCTCCTGGGAGGAGCTCGTTGCATTAGGATGACTGGCTTTCCTCTTTCCTCATTAAGATTCCTCATTTCCCTCATCACACTGGCACATTCTCTAGCAGAGGTCAGGTTCATTGAAGAGGTCATGATCATTTTCTGCTACAGTGCTATTTTCTTTTCCATCATGGAATCTTCCAGCGTGGCAAAAGCAGGCTGAAAATAGACCCTTTCTGCCCTGCAAAAGCATGTTTGCATTCTCTTGTCCTTGCTCAAAACGTCTCGTGCTTTGTCTCATCCTTCTGTCAGCTCCTGAGTTCTCCCCTCTGCCTCTGTAGTTTGCTACTGATAATCTGCCTCTGCCCTGATTGCATTTTTGGGTCTCTCTTTTACCACCTTTCTCCTCTTCGAGAAGCCAAGAAGTCCATGTCCTCTAGATCCAGCAATCTCCTGCAGGGATTGTTGAAACACTGAAAATGGTCATCCTTGGAATGTATTTTTTTTAGGAACTCTGTATTAAAATTTATTGATAAGAATTCTACAAAATTTTGGCTGAAATAGCTGCTTGTCTCCATAAATGAGCATTCTAAATGTATAATGAGAATATACATTGTAATCTGCTTAAAAGGTTATTATGACCTACTGTTCCCAGTATATAAAAGAATTAAGTCTTCAGAGTCTGTTCCTTTGTTATTTGGTTTTCTACCCACCAGTGCACTTTCAGTGCCGTTGTAAAGAAGGACTGAAATAAAGTAAAATTCATTGGAATACTGACCTGAAAAGGACCTTTGTTCAAGTGAATGTTATATATATATGATTCCTTCACAGGTGATTTTTAGTATTTCTGAGTTTACTTGAGTGAAAACCTGCAAAAAGCAATAGCAAAATCATATACCACAACTCTTATTATGGAAGGCTTGAAAAATATGTTATTACTCTGATTCTCCATTTCTGTGGATCTTGTGAAGGTTGTTCTTGTGACAGTTGCCAGGCTGAGATTTGTGATGTTGAAAATCTTAGTACTGCAGTACAGCATTCCTTTTCATACTGCTTAGCAAAGGGCTGTTTGAGCTTCTGGGGTCATCTTTGTGGTTAAGGAGTTAATTGTCACTGGCTATGCCCATTGAAAACTCAGACTGTGAACTTGTGAACAATCCCATGTGTGCTTAGAACTGAGGGGGTCTGAACTCACCATCTCAGAACAGGGTCTGGTCCCGTGTTAAGCTAAAGGCAGTCAAATGTGTGGATACTTGTGTGGATCCAGCATGCAGATTAAAATTGTACTAAGGAGTCAGCACCCTCCCTCTATACTTTTTTGGTGGTTTCTCTTCATGCTGGCTGTGGTCTGAGTGCCAGTTTATGCCTGGGGTTTCACTGACAGGGGTTCAGACCTCGCACTCTCCAAAGCGAGACAGAGTGCTGTGAGCAGGGGCCATCAGGAGGTTTGTTTCAAGTGTCTATTCCTCATCCAAATTAAATGCTAATACAGTTTCATCTTCTAATTCCACTTTGTGCCGTGCTAATCTTTCTGAGAAGCTGTGGAAAATCAGTTCTGTAAGACATGAAGATATTTCACAAATCAATATCTTGATTGCAGGAAAGAATAACTGCTGTGGAAGCGTGTTCAGTTTTGTCTAGGCTGTAGATAGCCCATCTCCGGGCAGAGTATCTTTCAGCTTCTCTTGAGAGTGATGAAATGTAAGCTTCTGTGTTAACCACAGCGTTTTTGAACAAGATTCTTACCAGTGATATGGAAAAAAGAGCTTAATGCTCTTTATTGACCCCATGCAGCCAGGCTGTGCAGGCCCTTCCTTTACCGTCTGGATCTGGAGGTCTCAGGGTTTTTCGCTTAGGATTTGCTTTTTCCTTCAATTTATGCAAACATTACTCAGGAGACAGTATTTTATCCTCGTCATGCTGACTTGGATGCAAAGTGACTTCCCACTCGTTGCCCCCCTGCTTCCTGAGCTCTGCGAGGTGCCAGCTGTGACAATGCCAGAGCGGGCACCCCTGCGAGATCAATTTGGCTCACAGCTGTACTTATTGTCAGTAGTAATTATAAGGGTTAATGTGATTAGTTTCACTTGCAGTATTAGTAAGTATCTGTTGTTGTTGCCCTTGGCAATAAATTTCCTTGTATAAGTTCTTTGCTGTGCTGTTTTATGGCCCCAATTGCAGTCACGGTAGGTAAGGGAGCAGCTGCGTGAGGAAAGTTGGAAATAAAGGCAGAGGTGAGCGGGTGGGTAAAAGCTCTTTTATATCAAGTAAAATACATAGTGACTGTTCACACTAAGAGTAAGAAAGAAGCCCCATAGATAAGAGTTTTACCTTTTGATATTTTTTTTTCCAGCTCAAGATTGTGGAAAAAATATGGTTTATTTCACTCAAATTTATTACTGACTAGTGGTACCATCTGGGTAATATCAAAACTCAGATAAGAATATATTTGCTGTTGATACTTTCCATCTCATTCAGGCACTGATAGCAAAAGCACAGTCTTCTGCACAGTAATCCAGAGTGTATTTAAGTCTGCTTCATTTGTCATTTTAAAAGGAATAGGCAAGAGGTGGTAGGTGAAATCTTTTTCCCTCTCGCTTTTATGAACTGAGCAGAAAAGGGAGATGAGTTGAAGTCAAATGTGAGAAGTGTTTTCAACCCTAATTTGCCATTTGAGAATGATAAGATTTGAGTACAACAAATAATGTGCAGGAATATGCGTTGGTGAAGGGGAGAATCGGCAATTTAAATGAGTGTTTTCATACAGGGGAGACACACGAAATGAAAAAGACTCAGTTTGTTCTGCTGTTGTAGCTTAACAGGGATGTGTGGAGTCTCTCAGTTGTCTGTGATTTTAGGGATTAGCATTGCTCCTGGAAAAGGGATTTGTGCCATTGAATGCCACTTGCCGTATTTATGTTTAGCACAAAATATCCCAGAGCTTATTAAATATGATATGGTTTTTATTTTTACCTGAACTCTGTGTGTAGTATGTGCCCATCTGCCTCTTTTCCTTTCTGCTTTTGGTCTCCTTCCTTTTCCTCCCTCTTTTCAAGTTCTTGGCTCCCTCCAGTATGTTTTTTCAGCCTTTTGCCAATGCCCTCATCTTTGCACCGAATATCCACATTTCTCTCAAGCTGCTGAAATTGATTTAAAGCTGAAAAGATAAGAGAAACGGACAAGAAATATTTTCAAATCACAACTAAAGATAAGAAGGGAAACCCCCTTCCTAAGATAATGGGGGTTTTGGAGCACTAACAAAATAGAAATATGTATTTAACTCTTGATATGGGCATTCTGCAGTAAGGGCATGTATGAAAAGTGGATTTTGTTTTTACTGGCACGAAGTCTTTTAACATAAAGATAAGAGGAGTGAAGTCCAGTCTATAAAATTTAGACTTCCATCCATTAGAGTGCATGTGATTTCTATCAAGGTGCCATTTGATCTAGCATGGAAATGAGAAGTGTTAGGCTTACGTACAGATTTTGGATTCAACAGTCGCGAGCACAGAGAGTTGTTTTTAATGCATGTGTCTGCATGCAGAAATTGAAGGTACCCATAGTGTCTTAGGCACTTTTAAATATCCATCCCTGAACAGAGATTTTATTGGAAAGCTTATAAATAGAAACTCTGTGAGAAGAGCAGAGAGAAGGACTTGATGTCCTCTCGTCCTTCTTTCCCAATCTTATTTTTTAAATTTTGTGATTATGTTCTGTTAAGCTGTCACAGAGCAGTGAATTATTACTTGCAATTTAGCATGCTCAAGTTGCCCTCACAGCCATCCTGGTGCATATGAATTGCTATCAATAGCTTCTTTTAATTTTCAAGCTAAGCAAGCAGCAGAGACAAAAGGACCTTGCGTCTGCTTCAACTCAAGTGCCAATAATGGCTCTCTCGGGCAGCGTGGAGCAGAGGTGGGGAAATTGTAAGACTTATGTGCTCATCTCTTGTTTTGGCAGCTGGAGGAGCTGCCATGGCAGGGCTGGCCCCAGCAGGCAGGGACACAATGCTGCAGGTTTCTCTTGGCAGGATGGAATTCATTTATCTTTAAACTTCAGCTCGTCTTTCTGGGAGCTGGCGCACGTCCCCAAGAGTGGGAATGGCAAAACAATGTTTTCAGTCCCAGCTTGACTGTATTTTAATCTTTCAACAAAGCAAGGTTTCCCAAGGCCTCACATCATGTGTCTCCCCTCCACTCCCCTTTTATTTTATTTTCAGGAAAATACCATATCTTTTCAAAAGAATAACCTCCTGCCTGTGTGTCTGCAACCAAAGCATTGTAGTAAAGAGAAATTGTAGCACAGCCAGGAGTGTCATTGGCTCCTAAAAGTGTTTTAGTCATAACCAAATGAAAGAAGAAAATAATATCCTCCCAGGTTTGCTGCACTGCAATGAGAAAAAAGATGGTTTCTGCATTGTATTTGACTGGCTGCACGTCAGTCAAGGCCAGTGGCTTCAGTGTCTTGCTCTGCCAGATACAAACACAGGACATACATATTGCTCCTTTGAAATGTTTGCTAGAAAACTTAGTTAAAACTATATGCTTCATCCTTTTTTCCCCCTTAAGTAAAGGTTATTTCTCAATGCATAGAATTTTTAAAAGTTTCTTTACAATCGAGTACTCAAAGTTATGCTTCTTTTTAGGAGAATGCTGAGTTATGTAGCTTTAAATGAATTTATGCAGAGCTTTCATTTTTGTGTTTTCATTAGGTAACTCTTTTTTCTAAATTTTATTTACTTGGAATTCACCCAACTGTATGCATTCAAATGTAAATTTAAATGTAATTTAATCCTAAAATTGAATTAATTAAATGGAAGTAATTTTTAAAAAATGACAGTTATTTTTTGCTTAAACTAAGTGAACAAAGGAAGTTCACTAAAGCTCTTGAATAAAATGTTTCTTTAAAGCTGTTTTTGCAGGTAATTTCCCACTCAGATTTTGAAATATAATAGAAAGGTGCTTTGACAGATAATTACACATCTAAAATAAAAATAATCTTAAAATTTGACTGAAATTCCAAAGGAAAGATTTTGCAAACAAGAGAAACTAGTTACCACTAGTTGAAAAAAAAAAGAGGTATCTTAACATTTGTTTCATTGTAAAGAATAAAACCAGTGTATACAGGTATTAATATATTATGAAACACTGAAAAGTGTGTAGTGGTTGAGTTGACATAAACCAGATATTTGCCTTGTAGTTTTACTTGTAATCAGAAAGCAGAACCTTTATTTCTTTATAAGTTGTTTCGTTAATTAGTGTTTTAGCCTTGCTTAATACATTTAGGCCTTTCCGTTAACTGCCATAATGTCAAGTTTAATTTTTAGCAACTTTTCTTCTTAAAAAGAGTTTGACTGAAAATATTTGTGCTTTGATTATTTTTTTCATACTTTTGATGAAAACAGAAGGAAGAAGAAATAGAGTCATTGGGTAGCACACAGCTAATTTCAATACTAGGTTACTTTTTAGTTTCTTTACAGAAGTTGGGCTGGTGATCACCAGAAAAATAAAAATAAATTTCCAATGAACTTTATTAAGAAATTCTGTTGGATCAGATAAGAGAGCAAATGTTGAAATGCGGATTAGAACTTGATTGAGATTTAAAATAATAAGATAAAATAAACAGAAATTTCTTCAGCTGTAGATTTGTGCTACTTACATTTGGTAAAGTTGTTTTGCCAAACTGAGCTCATACTGTGCTTTGAGTGTGTTCTGGATAAAGCAGCTCAGTTTTTGAGGTGTTTGGGGTCTTGGTACTGAGGTTCTGTGCTTGATCCTGCCAGTGCACAGGGACATGATCATTTTACATATGTAGAAGTGTTAGTTATAAGTATTTAACTTAGTCATGTTGGAGTCAAGACACTTCCCACCTTTCTCACATGTAGAAAAGGATATGGTGGTCATGCAGAATAATTGTTTAACTCAATGGTGTGAAGCTTTGATAGAGCCCTTGAATGGGATGTGAGCATAAAAAGTTAACAGAGGATATAGCCTATAGGATTATTGGATTTTAGTGAGTTGTTGTGCTCGGGGGACTCATGGCAGAGACACTTTTGCCGTGGTTGCTACAGAACGAGCTCCACAGCCCTCCAAAATGGTAGTAGCTAAATATCAAGAGACATTTCAAGGATGCCTGATGCTATCAATTTGAGCATGAAGTGATTAATGCAGCTTGATGAACTCATTAAACTGAGAGATGCACCAGGCTGAAGTTTACACTATTGATCCAGTTTCAGTCCTGGTAAAGAGATATATGGGGGAAATATAATTGTGTTATTATTGCTCGTCGTAAAGCCATGTGCAAAGTGAACAGAAGATGATCTCTTAAACTTTAGGATTACATAAACTATATAAAGCACTTCAAAGGTAGGTTTACGCTTAAAAGCAGGGCAGATGTTTTATAATGAAAGCAAATTCTACAGCACAAATAATTACATTGTAAGTCACAGTTGGGATTGTTTCCTTTATACCTTGTGTAAACGATTCCACACTTCCAGAGAAGACATAAACAGTAAAAAAGGAACTGTTGTTCTCTTGCAAATTGCAGGTGCAATGAGAGATAATAAAACTCAAAAAGAAGTATTGAATTTAAACCTTTTCCCTTTTCACCTGACCCACAAAGGCCCAGAGCAGCTGGCTGCCACCTGAAGTGACATTTCTTCTCATCGTCTGCCGACGATTGGCCTCACTGTGGAGCAGCACTGGTGACTAGAAAAGGTCAGTCCTTTCCTTTCCCTGAAACAGTGTCATATCTCCCCTGTGCAGTGCCTTGGGAAGCCCAGCTGGGATGTGCACTCCTGGGAGATTTGACTCCCTTCTGTGCAGCCATCATAGAAATAGTCAAACTAATGAAACATGGAGGGATTTCAATATTTCCAGATGGCTGAGTCCTTTGCAGTTTATCCTGTTGTAACTATATGTATTTCAATTATTTCTCAGCCATTTGTATGCAAAGCTTAGCATTTCTGGTTAACATTTGATTTCCAGTGAAGGAATCAAAGGAAGCGCCTGCTACAAGAAAATACTTCCAGTGGGGCCAAAAAATATTGCCATGAAAATTTCCTTGCTCAAAATACAGTATGCTTTTCTGGCACTTTCCAGTGATTATGAAGCTAATGAAAATGGAAGCTGTTGCATCCATCTGTCAAGAATATTACTTGCTTTGGAAGGGGAGTGTTGAGAATTGTGTTTTTCTGTCATAACCTTAGGAGTAATAAAGGGAGCTTGGCAGTGGGAAACTTCAGCTGTGTCAGGGCACGTAGCGTGGAGCAAGAGGTGTTACAGGAAAAAGGTGAAATCTGTTTTCCTCTAGGTTTCATTGTTGCTGCAGTAAGACACAGGAGTAGGTACTGATGTCCTGGTTTACCATATAGATTTAGGCTGTTAACTTCTGTGCTTTCCTAAACGAATGCCACAATTTGCTGACTGCTATCGCTGTTCGCAAGTTGAGACCTGTAAAGTCGGACGTTCGAAGTCATATATTCTGGATATTACTAGTGTCTTAGGCAAGTGTCTTGTTATATTGCTACAATTTGCCTTTTGTTGTAAAACTTCTCCCATACCAGGGGAGAATTTGCTCCCTGTATCCAGTCCCTTCGCGTTTCATGCCTTGACTTTGACTGCTTTGTTGCCACGGCAACTCTGCAGCATCCTTCTGTTGCACTATTGCTATTCCTATAACTAAGAAGTACATCAAATAAATTAAACTTGTCAATCACATCTAAAAAAGGATATTGAAGATGTTTTCTGTCTGTTCCCAGTATCATAGCAGGCACAACCAAAGCACTTGTTCTGGACTGCAATCCCTGCCTTGTTTTCGTGGTCCTCATTACTTACAACAGATGCACTGAACCTGGCGGGAAATCTTTGTTGGCTGGAAATAGTGACTTCCTCTGGATGCTAAAAATGCTGTCACTCTTACACTCTTTACTGGCAAAAATGTCCTTTTTTATTTTTTTAATTTATTCCTAGTAACGGAAGTAAATATATTAACTGGTTTTCAGTCTTCAGTACTTCAACTGTCTTGTAAAAAGGGTTATTTCCTTATGTATCTGGGCCCTAAGTTGACAACCAGGTATAGAACAAGACTTCTCAGTTGCTTGCAAGTTGTACTCTATCTACTTCCTGCAAACATTAATTTTATTTTGTAAGGTGTCTGTCAAAACCTGTAAACACTATTCCAGTCTGGCAGTCCATAGAAAAGAAAAAGAACAATTATCCTTTCAGGCAGCTGTCTGGAAATAGCTGGTCAGTGAATGTGGCTGACATATCATTATCAGGTTAAATATTGAGACATTTTGTATATAGCAGGAAATGGCAAAAAATAGCAAACTTGTTATTTGTCCAAAACACTGTTGCAGATAATTACTTGTCTCCATTTTATAGATACTTAATTTGCTCAGTGAAGCATTTATTTGACTTTTGTAATACTCTATAAAGTAAGGAAAATAAAAAAAAATTGTTTTCCACACACCATTCTTTAGCTAAAAATAACATAGCTTTAGAAAAACTTAATCTACTGTAAATTATATTTACCATTATAAACCTGGTAGCTGGAGGTTTTTGTTGTATTGTTTGTAATTCCCAATCTGAACACGATGTAATTTACTAGAAGTTCATGTAACACACGGAGGGGATACAAGGAATTCCAATATTCCCATCAATGGTAAATTGGTCTGAAACAGTATTATTTGTGTCCATTTTCTTCAGAGGAAGAATAACAACCTTAAACAGATTTTTCCCTCATGAAAGCAAAGTCTGTTGGCTTCCAAAGTTAGATAAATGTGTTTCTGGTATGATTTCAAAAGAAGAAAAAGAAGGGATTTAAAAATTCAATAAAAGTCAAAGGCTATTTTTTTTTCAGAGTAACATTGCCTCTTTTTTTGCAATGGTTATGATGTACTGCTGCTTCCTGTGCATTCATCTGTTTAGGTGAATGTGTTACAAATGTATTGAAAAAAACTTAAGAATTAATTTTTTGACTGTGAGGATTTTGCAAGTGATTATCTTTTTAAATTCAGCCACTGGTCTGAATCATCTCTTGCCTTACAGGTCATAAAACTTTTCCCAGATCTAAAAAGCCTATTAATAAGGAAGAGTGGAGATGCCAGCACTGGTTAATATTCCATTTTCTATTTTGTTAACTATTGCAAGAAACAGGTGGGTGGAATATATTTTCTGGACATTAAAACATAGTGTCTTCTCCACTAGGAACAATTACAACTATCAATATGCATCCTGAGTAATCTGTTTATATAAAGAGAATGACTCTTTAATAGGTAATGAGGATTTTCCTTTTATAGGCTGGGCAGAGCACTGAAGTCAGCTCTGGCAGTTATTAAAGCAGCAGGAGTGCAGCAATCCTCACAGATGTTAAATTTCTCCCCTGCAGAGAACTTTTTCTTCATTTTATCCTTCCACTGGGGTTTGGTTTTGTACGTGGGCTCAGTAAACCTTCCTCTAAGAACAAATCTCCATTAACTGGAAGACACCAACTAGGCTCTTCCATAGTTCAAGATGGATTTGTAAGTGAAGGCAGGGCGAAATCTGAACTAATATTTTGAAGTGTTATGAATCTAATATGGCAGCAAAGTTTGTTCCTCTCACACCACAAAGTACAACTTCAAGCATAGATTTTGATGTGCTTGATTTGATCGCTCCTATTCTGAACAAACCCGGCAGACCTGTGTTAACTATGAAGTGCTAAATGTAGAACAGACACCAGTCTATAACCTTCCCCTCCTCGGGGAATTGAAGAATGTCTTTTGTCTTTTGGGCATTGATATTCTCAAATAAAATGCTGCATTAATATCAGCCTGTGACAATGAAAAATATTCCTGCTGATCTCTAGAGTCTCTGCAAACCCTGGAGCAGGGATTATGCTTTCTATTCAATGCCACTGACAGTTTATTCTAAAATAAGCTATTTTCTTTTATCAAAGGAGGTGATAAGAAATACAATAAGCTGTGATATAGCCACTACCATAATAACGAATCATACTCCTGGAACCTTTCTTTAAACCAAAGTGTTATAAAAATCTTCTTCCCTCTAGACTAAACAAACAATTAACGAATTCTGTGAAATAAGTGACAGCTCTGCAAGCTTTCATGGTTCTCCTGGGAAAAGGAATTCGTGTTATCTGTAGCTCAGAGCACATTTAAAAATAATTCAAGGCAAGGAATGGAAAAGTATGGAAAGAAGTTTCAGGACAAGTTATACCAGAGCACCTCCATTCTCCCCAGTGTAACCAGTATATCAGCAACAGCAAAATGTAGAAGTTTCCCAGTTCAGCATTGCTAGCATGGTTAAATATAGAGGGTATAAAAGAAACATTTTTTTCCTGTTATCTCTCTTGTTTGTTTCTTTTTTATGGGAAAGGAATTGCTTTTGGGGGGGGGGAATTTGGAGAATACTTATGAACCTCAGACTGATTGTGAGATGTTATGGCATAAAGGATGCTGACGATCACAGCAGGGGCTCTTTCACACAGAATCAAACAGCATTTAACTTCCTGAATAGTAAGGAATGTGCTGTAGAAGATATTTGTCCTACCCTAGGAGCTGTTTGAGAAGCTGAGTCAATCTCTGATATAAAAGTAATTTTAATACTGTGTTGGTGTTATTGCAGCTTTGTCCTGTTTTTTGTGAATTCATATTTTTTAGAAAATGCATTATATAACAATAAGGCTGAACCATAGAAATCTATCAAACTGTAAATGCACCACTCCCATATGTGTGTGACCCATTGAACTATGACGCCGTCTCATTCACGTGGCACTTCAAATAATTCACGGATGTGCAAAAGCTGCCTCTATAATATATAACTTAGTAAATTAAATAGCAGAAGGTTGCAGGCACCTGCACAAGGACATAGTTGTTTAAAGGTACTGTTGAATAGTTCTCTTGATCCCTGACATGGCTTCAGCTTCACCTCCCCAGGTAATTCCTGATATTTTGAGAGTTAATGGGAGCATCCCCAATAGGCAGATAGGGCTGGAACAGTGCTGGAAGTTTACTAATTTCTGTGTGGACCATTCCAGAGGATTTAGCTCTCGGTGGTAGAGAACAGCTTAAAGTGTTTTTAATTTGTTGGTACAGGTGTAGCCAAAGAGCAACTGGGACTGCTGTGGGAACCTTACATTGCCAAGTGCTTTTCTGGAAGAAGCATCTTCCTGTGACCAGTGCTAGTCAGGTGAGTCTTCCAAACACAACAAGGTCCCGGAGAAAATATCGGAGTCCAAAAAGCTCTTGAGGGAGCATCGAAAAATGAGATGATGAAAGCTGTGATTTTACAACAAAATTACTTTTACTGATGTTCAATCACGAGTCAGGTTGATGCACTTTTTTTTTTCTTTTTGCATATTCTTAAAAAACATCTTTAGCTACTGTGTGCCTGTAAATACACAACCACTATGGCAGAAGTTCTCTCTGCATCCCCTGTATTTCACAGTCATGGTCCCCGCCCATTGTGAGAAGGAAACCATTTTTCCTGGGAAATTCTGTAATTAAGCTCTCAGTCTGTTCATGCATTTTTTTTTTATATCACGCATTGCTAGAACTGCTCAGGAATTATTATTTTCTATGCAACTTATTTTTTCAAAAATACTTGAATTACTGAAACCAGACCTTTTCTTGGGAAAGTTTCACTTATGACAAGAAAAAAATTATCAAAAAACATACCTCTGGATCAGATTTTGCAGTTAAAAAGAAAACAGGCAGAAGAGAAGAAAAAGACCCCTCCTCAAAGTAACTTGCAATCTGACACCTAAAGCATGTGATGTAGGAAAATGGCATGGTAAGGACATGAACCAGGTCACACACAGTAACATACAAATATCCTTTGGCCTCTAAAGAAATAATATTTTTTTCCCTGTTTGAACTTTGTTTTGTTTTGGGCACTATTTTTTTTTTTGAGCATGAAAATTTTAGGAGGTCTCTGTTTCATCTCAGTGGTGATAGGAAAGTTTCTGAATTTTCAAGAGGTTTCTTGAAATGACAAAGAAGTTTTTCTAATGCTTTAATCATTGCACAAGTCTGTTAAAGGCACTGTAGCTTAACGATCGATCTCTGGAGGAGCTGTAAAGTACTTTTAAAAATCAGATTTAGACTAGAAAATTGTTGCATTGGTGCAAACTCATACTTTTCACAGCCAAGAAAGCAGTCTTGCTATTGAAGTAAAAACTAATAGCCACTTCTGTATTGCCCTGAGGTACTTTTAATGTGCCTGACATCTCTCAGCAGAGGTGAGACTGTGCTCCTTTGTACTTATCCTACCAACATCGTTAGTTCTAATGGGTGCTGTAAAGGTCTTTGTGTTTGATTAAAATAGGTGCAGGTGATAATCAGCTGCAATACCAGAGTGGAATATTTAGGCTAATATGTTTAGCATGCATAGGACTTGTGAGTCTTCCTTGGAATGTCTTCCAAGGTGTGTGTTAACCCAAAATATGGCAATATTATCTGGGGAGATGCTGAAGACACAGGACCCAGTGTAAGTAGGTAATTCTGTGACCTTGGTAGCTTTCAAAGGGGCTGTAACCATCACTAAAATAACTGGCAGAAACTATGAAGCACAAGCAACTGCTGATGCCTTGTAGGTTCACGCCTTGTACTCCAATCTCCCCTTCAGGTAAATCACATTCAATAATAAATACACTGGCTTATATTCTCTGTTTAGGGTGGCATAAGTGACCTGTTGTGAAAATACCGAGAATGGGCTGCATTAGAGGAAAATGGTATAAAGGCAAAATTATTTTGTTTGGCCTATTAGAGGAATTATTTTATGTTTGCTGAAGCTCACTAACTATGCTCTGTGGCAGGTGCTTCGTGTCTGCTACGGTAGGGATTTGCTGTAAGGATTTGGGAGGATGGAGTGAGAAGGAGGAAGAACTGGATGCTCTGGTGCTGCAGAGATTAACTAGGCTGTAATCCAAAACCGACCTGACAACTGCTGTGTCAAAATAAACAGGCTGAAAAAAACATTTGAGGGCTAAAGCATGTGACCTTGTCCTTATCTGTAGCAAAGTAAACTAAGGGAGCAGCTTCTTTTAGCAAGGGATTTAACAAACACTGTTTTGGCAATTTTCTAAAAGCTAGTCTTACCTAGAGGCAAAGAGCACAACTCTGATTAAATCCTGCATTTAGGGGGCTTAACAGTTTTTTAACAGTCTACAAAGTTGTGCCCCTGTAAGTAGTATCTCGTCCATTTGTTCAGTCTTGATCCTGAGAGCACATATTGGAAGTGTAGCTGGGATCTGAGATGAAATTGCCAAAGGTGAAAAGTCACTTAGGAGTCGCCTTCCCTTAGATTTTACTGAGATTTAGGCACCTGGATTATGTCACAGACATTCAGAATAATTCCAGTTTTATGAATAGAAGAATTTTAAATTAGTTTAGTTAAACCAGTAGAAAAAGTTTAATGTAATTTACCCTGAGTTTACTGCGTTCACTAACAATTAAAATCCTTTTTAAGCAAAACTAAAATCAATGTTTCAGAAGCTGATTTACAGCAAAATGTGGCTGTAAACTAGAACTGAAAATTTAGGTATATTTGATGTTTTAAATTTTTTGCTAAAAAGAATGATCAAAATGATGTAATAATGGTAAGGGATTTTAAATCTTAAAAGGGTTAGGAAATTTTTAATGCAGAGCTGTGTTTGAATAACCAGAGCTTTTCTCAGCTCAGAACTTCCTTCTTCTAAAACTCCCATTGCCCATTCAGTCTCTTTTTTTTCCCCCTTTTTTTTTTCTTTCTTTCCTTTATTTTTTTTAAGGGAATAGCAGAAAACTACTTTGTTCCCAGGCAAAGTACATTCCAAAATGTACTGACGGGGTCATTAATGAAGATGTCAAAAAGCATCAGCCCCAGAACTGATCCCATGGAGTATCCCACTAGTGACTGGTGTTCAGCTGGACATTGTGCCCCTGGTCACAACCCTCTGAACCCACAGTCTGGCCAGTTACCAGTCCAGTCCAGTGTCCATTTATCTAGTACATCATCAGTTTGTCAGTGAGGATCCACTGGTCAGCAACACTCACAGCTCTCCTCTCGCCCACCAAGATAAACCCTTTGCTGTGGAAATAAGATCGTGTCACACTCTCACGACCTACTTAGACTTTGGGTGTTTTCAGCCTTGGAGAGTTATGGGAGGATTTGAATTCTGAATTTGCTTTCTGATGTAGGCAATTTTGCCTCATTGGCTTAATTCATCCAAATAATAGCTTATTCACAGAAACAAAATAATGTTTTCCTCCTTAGCTCATCAGATTTTAGATGTTTTTCTTTCTTTGAAAGAAGATCCTGCTATGACAAAAAAAAGCAACTCAGGGTCTTCAACCCATTTTTAGCCTGTGTGTTATGGCTGCAGAAAGCCAGTTTATTGTCTTAATAACCTTAAGCCTTGAGAGGAGATGCAAGATGGATGTAAATAAAATGAGAATAAAAAAGGGGGATCCGAGAGCTTTTTAGATATTTGCTCCACAGGATCGCTTTCTGCTCAATAATTAACAGAGGTGGTGAAGGAAATTAGCAGTCATTAATAAGTAGGATCCTGGAGCAGCCTCTTAGCATGGCACAGTAGCTGGGGCTTCTTTTATGGAATATTTCTGTGCATCATTTACTGGTGAACTCATGCAATGAAGTGGGATGCTGTGCTGGTTTTGGCTGGGGTAGACTTAATTTTCTTCACAGTAGCTGGTATGGGGCTGTGTTTTGGATTTGTGCTGAGCACAGGGTTGAAAATGTAGAGATGTTTTTGCTGTTGCTGAGCAGGGCTTGCACAGAGCCAAGGACTCTTCTGCTGTTTGTGCTGCCAGGTTGGTGAGGAAGCTGGGGGTGCTTGGGAGACTGGGAGGAGACACAGCTGGGACAGGTGATCCCAACTGACCAAAGGGATATTCCAGACCGTGTGACATCATGCTCAGTATCTAAAGTGGGGGGAAGAAGGAGGAAGTGGAGAACATTTGGGGGGGATGGCGTTTGTCTTCCCAAGTCACAGTTACGTGTGAGGGGGCCCTGCTCTCCCAGAGATGGCTGAACTCCTGCCCGCCCATGGGAAGCAGTGAATTAATTCCTTGTTTTGCTTTGCTTGTGTGCGTGGCTTTTGCTTTAGTTGTTGCACTGTCTTTACCTCAACCCATGACTTTTCTAGCTTTTAACCCTTCCTGTTCTCTCCCTGATTCTGCTGGTGGGGGAGTGAGGAAGTGGCTGCTGGTGCTTCTTTGCTGACTGGGGTTAAACCACGACAGGTGCATAAAGTCATTTAGGTCCTAGTAACCAAAAAAGGCAAAGGTTGACAAAAGAAAGTATCAACACTTAGGGAGAGACATTTAAAATTTAGGTGAGTGTTCTTCACTCACTTGTATGCCCTACACCGACATAATTAGAGGTTGCAGATAAGAGCAGTTTAACTTTTGTTTACTGTAGTTTCTTGATTTTCTAACATTGCACTTTTTTTCCTGTTATGATATTAATATTAATGAATGTTACTGGTTTCAGTAGAAAAAGTCTTCATTCTGATAAGCAGTACTACTTCATGCATATTATCTGTTGCATGTGCAGCTTTGTCTCAGACTGTTTTTTTTAAACCTTACTGTCTTCTTGATGCTAATAACAATACAATAATTTAAATGGATTTCAGGTTGAGCTATTGCTCTATTTTGAGCTTAGCCCCATTGTCAGTTGTGCAAACTGTAGCCAGATGTTAACTGTTAGGGCTGAATTTTTCTTTAGCAGGTGTTTGTGTACTGAATGAATCAAAATCTTTGGGGAAAAAAATAACAGATCGTGTATTTATAGTCTGCATCGGAACGGATGGCTGAAAGGAGGGAACAAGTGGTAAATAAAATGTATGCTGACAATCATAGGGTCTTTTTCATTTCATGTATGCTGAAAATCATAGTGTTTTCATTGTGTAGCTCCTGAGTTTAACTGGGCCAGCTTCATGTCTTACATACTGATAAAACCCAAGGCTTTTGATGCAGTACTGAAGGTTCAAGCAGGGTAAGAGGATTTCCCCACTATATCTACTGTGATTCAAAGAATTCCCAATTACTCTCATTCAAAGCTAAGTTCTTCTGAATCATAGAATATGCTGAGTGGGCAGGGACCCATCAGGATCATCGAGTTCAGCTCCTGGCCCTATGCAGGACATCTGTGCCAAAATTTGGCTCTGCACAAGGCCCTGTTTTTTTTTTTTTAAATTTAATTTCAATATCTGATGTCTTGAAATGTGTAGGAATCCAAGAAAAAGGTTCTGATACCTTTCAGGGAATGTCTTCCATTCTTATGTTTATTTCCTGCTGTTCAAGTGCACTGAAATTCATTATTGCTCAGTGCCTTAGTCTTGTGATTGCACTGCACTGGTGCTGCAATGCTTAAGCTTCTTGTTCCAGATGTCAGATGACACAGACTTCTTTTTTGAAATTCTGTTTAATTTGGAACTCCTGTGTTCTTGTCAAACTCCAGGTTGGATAATAGTATTAAGTTGCTTTTTACCTTAACTTTCTCTTGTGGTTTCTGCTGAGTATTCAGTCGTTTTTTTCATTTTGTTTGTTGGCAGCACTGTGTATTGCTGGAAATTTGCCAAATGTAAATTGTACAAGTTCTTCAAGTTCTGAACTTTCTTGAATGAGCAAAAGCATAGACCCTTTTAGACGAGCAAAGAGATATTAAATGACCATCTCAAAACCTTGGGGTCTCTCATTCTTTTCTAAAACTAAGGGAAGGTTTGGATATATGGGGCAAAAACAGAAACAGAGGAAATTATTTTCCTCCTCTGTAGGGCTTTTAAATTTATGTCTATTCAGGCTTTTCCCCTTGCTATAAATTTCTGATGTCTCCCTAATTGCATAAAAGAGGCAGAATATTTTCTGCTCTAACCTTTGCAAGTGCATCCTGAGGAAGTCGATTAGCATTATTGAAAAGCAGTGCCTCGTGTTCTCTCTCTCTTCATGTTTTACTGTTTGCTGTGAACTGCAAACACTGTACTTAAGGACACTAAGATCAGACATGTCAATTGAACTTTGCATTCAGAAGTGTGGCTCAGCAGAATCTCTGGTTAATCTCCTTAAGACTCCAGATATTTTCTCCATAGGCTTTTTCAAATGGCTACATGAAAATGAAGGTGGTTGGTTTTAAAATGCTTTTAATTGAGAAATGAGCTATCCACTGCATTAACACTGCTTAACTGTATATATTGATTTCTAACCTCAATGTCATTGGTTGACTAAGTATACTAAGGTTACCAAATGTGAAACATTATTCATTTTTAATTACACAAGCATTACTTCTCAATGGCAAAAAGGACATAAAAGAATCACCTTTCATCCCTAATATTTAAAAGTAAGGCCTTTAAAGTAAGATGTATGGTTATCAAAGGTGAAAAATGTTTGACTTTTTTTTTGCATAAGACATCTAAAATATTAATTTGGTGCCAGAGCCGCCATCCAGCGGGAACATCAAAGGGAGCAGGTCTCATTAGCAGAGCTCTCCCGACTTTGAAACATGCCTCCAACATGCTGGGGAAACTTTCAGAGCAGTGTGAAGAGATTTATCATCCTGACTCCCAGAAATGGCAGTGTGAGCTACACAGCTAAATCACTGCAAACTGCTTTGAAATTCCTCTGTGTATTTAGGGAAGTTTAATTGGGATGGAAATATAGTTAGAGCAAACATGGGGATAAAGCTTTTCCTCCATCGCTTTTTGACAGGCTTCTTTCTTTTTTTTAATATCAAATACCTCTGATACCAGATACATGAAATGCTGCTGGTGGGTGCCTCCATGGTAAGGGCAGGTGTGCTGGCATAGATTCCACGGTCTAGTGGATTAGAATGCAGATTCCTGTGTATAGAGGTGTCCTTAGAGGATTACAGCATTATTACTTCTGCCATATTTTGAGCAGCTCTCCTAAGGAAGAAGTGAAAGTAATGTTTAATTTGGATAAATTAGTCCAAACCACGTTGTTTTTCTGAGGAATCTGGTCTGTGCTAAATTAGAGTTTGAACACATCATTTTTTCATAATGTACTTGTGAGGTAGGGGTGAGTGGTGGTGCCTTCATTTTAAAAACAGAAAAAAGAGGAATAAAAGGATTAAAGATGATTTCATTTTTTTCTTAGGGACACAGCTTCTTATTCACAACTGCTTTCATCAAGTTTGGTGATTGATTAATTTGTTAAAATTCCTGGATTTAAGATTAATGAAACATTAGACACAGCTTACTCTCAGTGGGAAAGCTGATCTTCTTCATGCTCTGTACTTCACACTTTCATAGCTTCTCTTTGACTCATTGCATTGGACTAGGAGTGGGGAACTGAAGGAAAGACACAGGTCAGGCTGAGTTTTCAGAGCTGTAGCTGGGAGAAGCAGACACAAAGCAGATAGGAAAGGCTTTAGCCCCTGAATTGTAGAAGGAAAGCTTCATAGACACCTTTTTTTAACTAGGACTGAAATGCCCTGTGAATGTTTTGGGGTTTTTTTTTTGTTTTCACTTTTACCTTTTTTTGCCTTTTTTTTTTTTCTTTTTTAGAGTTAAACTGCTCCGAACTGAAGCCCAAATATTTGTTTTAGAGAAAATATTTCATTTGATACCAATCAAGTTGTTATTTGTAAAGTTTTCATGCCCCACGAAAACCCAATTATTATTAATACAGACTTTTCTCAGCAGTGCTTGGTGACAGGATGAGGAGCAATGGGCACAAAAGGAAATGAAATGTTGATGTTTCAACATCAGGGAAAAAACTCATCCTCCTTGTTTTCCTGTGAGGGTGGTCAGACACTGGGCCAGGTTGTCTAGAGAGGATGAGTCGTCTCCCTCCTTGAAGATATTCAAAAGCCACCAGGAGGTGGTCCTGGGCAGCTGGCTGTAGGTGGGCCTACTTGAGCAGGGGGTTGGGCAAGGTGACCTCCAGAGGTTACTTCCAACCCCAACCATCCTGTGATTCTGTGAATAAATGTGTGTAGACCCTGTGCTGAAGGTACCACACTTTTTAATGACAGAAAAAATTGTGTGAGGTTTGCTCCTAGCAAGGTTGCTCATTACCTTTAGGAGTGATAAAGTAGTATCCCGTTGTTACTATAGGAACCCAAAGGTTTTACTGGGAATAAATGTGATTGTACAGTATTAGCAACATAAGGCTGCACATTTTTATATATGTGCGAATATCAAAACTGATCTGTGTTACTACTGCCTCAAAACTACTAAATTACATACTTTTAAATTAAAATAATTGGTCCTCTTTCTTTGCAAGTGCTAGTAAGAAGAGGGGTAGGCCAGAATAATTATTAGCTGAAAATAATAGTTGAGAACTGTCCACCCCAAGAAGCCTTGATTTGAGGGACACTCACCCTTTTGCACATAGTGGTAGAGTACCCTAATGTGGCAGTTCCTGTGCTTTGGATGTTCCATGAAACCCAAACTTTTCCTGCTTTTGTCAATCAAAAATTTCTTTAAAATTTTCTTATTCAGCTAGAAGTCTAGTCTTAAATTCCTGGTTAGAAACACCCGAAATTGTAACTGTGTTAAATCTATGCAACCAGGGTGTTAATTCGAGCTCTGGGTGAAAGCTGATGTATATATGCAAAAGCATAATTGCTCTGAAAATTGGTTGTTTACCTGCTGGATTCAGACTTCCTGTGGACTTTTCTATTTAAAACAGAAAACAACTTTCTGCAAATTCTTGCAAGTGTCAGCAGTTTCCATGCATTTAACTTTTCTCATTTCCTGGGAAGATGATGGGATTCACTTTCTAGAAGCCAAAGAGAATGTAATCATCTTCCTATATCCCAAGGCTGCTGCCAGGTCTCTTTGGATCCTCCAACTATACCTACTGAAGACAGTGAGAGCTCACCTTTAGCACAAGAGAGCTGCAAGATTTTCCCGAGTGATTGATTTAAAGAAATTGATATTAACCTTATACCAGCCCTTATGTCACATATTTCCAAGAGATAATTTAAATGCATTTGGTAGACTGCAGTGACTAGTGGGGATGAATGTCATGAACATGCCCCATGAAATCACCGATGTTTCCAGACATGGGGAGGATTCTGGGGAGACCGACAGCACTGGTCAGAGCTCATCAGCTCAAAAATACTTTCTGCAGCTGCATACTTCCAAGACACCTTGGAACAGCCAGGGAGACAGAGAAAAGTTTCCTAGGAAACTGGGGATGTAAGTCCAGCCACTGCTTTTGTGGCTTTTCAAGAAGTAGCTAATGTGAGCTGAAGTCTTGATATTGTTATAATATTCCCTGGCTTCTAATGCTGTTCCAGGCTGAATGGCTGCCACATACAGAAAATGTGCTTAGAGTTTCATCCCTGGCACGGTAACACCTCCTGCCTGTCTCACGCCCTGTACGTCAGTAAGGAACTATTAAAACATATCTCAAGTGTAAAATTTGCAACTTACTGTATCTCTTGAAAGATTTTAAATTCTGGACAGCTGTTAATGCAGCCTGGAGGCTTCTGAATTCATTCAGAGACAGGTAAATAGTGTGTTGCTTTGGTAAACCAATTTATGCACATCAACAACCTGCTGCAGCTGTTGCTAGAAAAGGAATAAAATATATTCAGAATATCGGGTGGATTGGTCTTTTATTATAATTTAGTGCTGTTTGTAACACAACACATATGTGATATAAGCAGGTGAAAATCAACTAAAATCAAAGGAAAATATTACAGGTTTGGGGTTTTTTTTACACTGCATTTTAGTTTCAAATATGCACACTGTGCTTATGTGAAGCCTTATGTACTGCCAAAAGAGAGGATGTTTCTCCAGATTAAATCAAGTGTCTATTAATAAAAATTTTAGTCCACCTCAGCTTTTCTGTGATACTGCCTATAACCATACCACTTATTGAATGTGGTCAGCTGTCAAGATATGAGACTGTTTTCTGTTCTCAGGGAGATGTAGCTTAGTTCCTTCCTATTGCAGCTATTAGCAGGACTCAAAATCAGTCAGTAGATCATAAAAAAGGTCCTTTGCTTCATAAACAAACAGAAATGAAGCATTTCTTATAATTTTGATGAAGTTGCTGCGTTTTCTTATTTTTCCAGTTGCTCGTGCATAGTATAAAATAGTCGTATCTGAAATTTGCCCGTATCTCATGTTTCAGTCACATCAGAGTTTGACCACAGGCAGTGTTGTGGAAAATATTGAAGAGGAGTCATATGTGAAGAGTAGTAGAAAATTGTATTATCAGTTACATATATATGTATGAAAAATTCTGTGTGTACCCAAGTCTCATTGCTGCTTCTCATTTTGTGAAATGTTTTAGCTTAGTGAACTGTTTTAGCTGGTTGAGGAAAATCTACATCCAGCAATCATACTGTGACTTGTGCATGTTATGCAAAAGGACTGGTCCCCTAAATATGTGTTCTGTGTGGATTTATCACTCCTGTGGTCACCCAGAGTTGCCTGCACAGATACAAAGCAAGGGTTTGCAGAAAAAGCAGGCACATGAGGGGAATGAATATGCAAAATAAATACAAGCTCTTTTGTGCAAACTGTTTGTACGCAAGTAGTTTTGAAAAGTGTGGAACTGCTAAAGTTCACCATCTTTTTAAAGGGTTTTTTAGCTTTTGTGTGATAAACTTTGCATCCATTTTTTAAACTGGCAGTAATATCGTTCTGGTTTTGATATGCTGCTATATATTATGAATGTTCCTAATAATCTCTTCAGATGGAGTTTCAACTTTATCTGCTTCAGCTATTAAAATGGGAGATCAAACAGAATTTTGAAGGCCAGGATCACTTTGTAAAAAATATCCTTGTCCATGTGGCATATTCAGACATTGTAGTAGCGACTGGTGGAGCAGTAGGTGTTTAAACTTCAGCACACTTAGCTAAAACAGTATCTTTTGCTAAGAAAAACATTCTTCCTCTAGAACTGTCTTACATTGTGCATTCTACAATTGAATAGAATAGAAATTGGAAAAAAGGCTATTAAGTCAATCCAGCCCATCATTCCACGGAGGCAGTATTGTTTGCTGCATTGAAGTTTTTAGCTCTAATTGGAGCTAGTTTTCAATTTCCCATACAATGGGGTTTCAGCTGCATCCCTTGGGAGATTATTTCACAGTACAATAACTCTGCTGCAATGTTTTGCTGATATCTGGCCTAAATCTTCCCTCTTAATTTCATCCCATTTTTTGCTGTTATAGCCCTAGGTATTGGACTAAACAATTCCCCTTCTTCCTCAGCAGTTAGCTCGTCAAATATTTCTGGACAACTGCATTCCTACTTAGTTGTTGCTTGTTTAGTCTCTAATCTTAACATTTCTGTAAAGATTTATGCTCAGTCCCCTTAAGCTTTCTGTTGTTGATCCTTTTTCACATTTTTTTTTTCTTATTTTTTTTTAATCTCTTGTCCCACCACCTCTGGCACCCTTTTTTGGCAGCTATTGGGCTGTAGCATCACCTGGCGTGTTGCAGAACCTTATGGATTGGTGCTCTCACCCCGCTCACAGAGCTGGCCATAAGTGCACCAGCTCTATCTTTGTTGCCCTACCACATCACCATTTAGGCTGAACTGAATCTAAGATTCTTTTTCTCAGGTTTACTGCTTCCCAAATCTTACTTTCCACTTGCAGTTCTGGATTTTTTCTTATTAGGGAATTCGGGAAATACACGCAGTTAAATGAACAAGTATTTGTTGAATTTTGTCCTTTTCAATTTTTTTTCTGATGTCTTGCTGCAACATGGATGAATAAATTAACATTTGTCACTTTACTGCTCTTCAGTACTGCTAAAATACTGTTTAGGATTCTCACATCAGTTGAGATAGTAAATAAAACAGTCTTGTTATGCCACTAGACAGATAAAATAAGTACTGCATGGTAATGAAAACTGTCTTGAAAATATCAGTGAGACTGATACTTTTTTATCTTTTGAAATAATTCCCCTCTAGAAAATTGTGGCTTTTGGAAGAATAGGAATACAATTGAGCCTGTGAATGGAATTTATAGAAGTCTCACATCTCTTGTAATTTCCTATCAAATGAATCTTTAGGAATTTTTTTTTCATGAGTCTTGCAATATTTCTTCACTTGCTAGAGGCACTTGATGATGTAAGAATCTCAGCTTTCATTTTTAAAAGTATTTCCCTTTCAGGCTTAATTGACTGCTGAGGAAAGCCGAAAATATGATTCAGGTCTTTCCAAAAGCAGAAACAAAAATGCAGATAAGAGGAACTGAAGCCTTCTTTCCCTCTTAATTTACTGCTACTTAAGCAAGTTTCAGATAATTTAGATCGACCTAAATTCTTCCATGTGGCTTCATAACTACATGAGTGTTTGTGTTCCTCTTCTAGCTTGGTTTAGAAATAGGTAGTTGCTTTCATATCCTTGTGTGGTGTGACCCTCTTTAGTCACAAATAACGACCAAATTCTTATACTGAAAGCAAAAGTAATCAAACAGGAGACACTGTTTTGTCCCCAGCACAGCTTCCTGACTCTTTGATTTCTCGGTCCCAAAGACTTATTTATCAGGATTCATTCCCGGTCCTTACTCAAACTCCTCAGGCTCCTTCATTGTATCTTCCTGTTGTTTCTCAACACCATTCCTCTTAAATAGATATAGAAAGTGTGTAAAGGGGTCACCACAATGGGATGATAGCAGTGTTTGAGAAAGGTTTGTGTCTCAGTGTATCTTAGAGCTGACCCACTCTATCCTTCCTGTCCCATGAAAGTCTCACGTATTTTTATTTGTTAACTAAGTTTGCTTCCTATACTTTACCTCTGAGATGAATCATCTCCTACCATGGCAATTTTCTCTGGCATTGGGATTAGGTGCATAACTAAACAATTTAGTAGGCTAGAGGAGCATGTCTTTTCATCTTTGTATAATACATTTGAATATGCACTCTCTCTTTGCAAGATGTTTTATCCTGAGTGGTAAGCTGAAGTAAAGTGCTTTGCACATGTCATAAAATGAGATTATAGCGCTTAATGATCCTATAATGTACATATTCCTTCACACACTGTTGTGTATTTTACACACAAACTGGGACTTGTATTTGTATGCAGTACTAAGTAAATGACATACTTGTTGCGTTAGGAAAATCCTGCATTGTATTTATAGCTCACATTTATAGCTTGTATTATGCATTGCAATTTTCTCAGCTGTTTTATGGATTTTCTGCAGTAAAGGACAAACTTATTGTGGTAGACATAATTCTCTAAGTCTGTGTTTACCAGATCACTAAATACCCAGCGATAAACCATACTTAGGGATGTCACCTTCAACCCCTGAAGCTATGGGGCTGTCAGCTAGACACGGGAAAAAAAGACATGTTGTTACAGTCATGATCTAGTTCAAAAGACACAGGAAACCAAACATCAAAAGAGGAGTGGCTTATGAATTAAGACGTTGGCAATGTTGCTTATGTAGCTTTGAAAGCAACTTCAAAAGTTTCCAGAAGATTCATTATATCATCTGCAAGCTGTAGCAGGGATCACGGAAATCAGTTTTATTCACCTCACATTTGATCAGAGCTGCTCAAACCCACCAACAGCTGCAGCTTCAAATAAAAAGATCGTGGGCTCGTGATGTTTCGCAGGCACAGGGAAGGTACCTGGGCTCTGAACACAGACATTGCTGGTTACTAAATGAATAGAAGTGAAAACTACTGAGAGATCTCGACATCAGAACCTCTTTATTGTATTTCATTGTCTTGGATTAGTTATCATGGTGTAAAATTCATCAAGGTAGAGATGGCTTTTATTCGTGGTGGCCTGTCAAAATCGGCTGTGTACCCCATCAGCTACGATTTCTTTTTGCTAGTTAAAAATCATGCAGAAATGATATTGCAGGATTTTATCATGTAAAAAAATAGCTGTTTGCTGTAAAGATATGGCTGAAAAGATTACTCACTCTGGCTTTGATGGCATCTGGTGGTTAGTAGAATGAATGCATTGTGCAGCTATGAATTAGAGTAGTCAAATACTTTGTTTCAACCTAGACAGGTTTTGGATAAATTTGTTCTTGAATAGCTGACTCCTCTGTCTATGTGGGGTAGCATGTACTGCAAATCTGCAAATCAATTCTATATCAGTAACATTTCTACTATATCAAGCTGTTCTGTTATCAGATGTACTTATCTTTCCCAAATTGCATTATTTGTTGTTTATTAATGGTAAGAACTGTAACAGTATGAAATGGTGATCATTCATATTTGTATCAATAAATCAGGCTTTCAGAGAACTTTTGAAACAGAGATAGGAGGACAAAACAAAAATATAAGACTATCCGTGGGAGAAAACCAAATGACTAAGAAACAGTAAATGCCTGAAGCTACTGGAAGAACAGCCATTGTTAGTAACAAAGTTTATTAATAGAGAAAAAATGGCTAAGAAAAACACAAAAAAGCATAAACCTAAGTCTTAGAAAATAAGCATTTAGTAAAAGACTAAATTGTTCCATGAAACAATATTTGAAAATAAATAGTGAATTGAGATCAAATTTGAAATTACCATTATTTGAGGAGTCTGTTAATAATATATACACCAAATCAAGGACCCCAATATCATGAAGTACTCTAGATTTGGGTTTCTATTGCTCTCCAGGTATAACTGGTGACAGAAAAAGCACATTTATGCAAGTACACGTCTACTACTACAAAACAATGTTGGAAATAATCCAAATTTATACTTGTTTTCGCGTTTTATATAAAATCACCATGGGATTTGAGAACCTGATCATGCCTGGAAAAGGTGCTTTTCACATCCAATATGACTGACTGCCTGCTTGGTGCATCCTGGCAGGGGCATTTTTGACGTCTGGGGTTTAAAGAGGCCAATCTGTTTTAGTGTTGGGAGTGCTGCTGATAGTTACATCAGAACTAAACGTAAACACTTCGTTTTCCTCTTGTTGTGAAGTTAATCCTGCATTATTGAGATCAGAAATACCTTTGTGTCTCTGGATAAAACGTATGAGGAGCTGTGAAGGCTGTAATTTGTATTGGCAGCTGCAGAAGATCATGTCGGGGTAGGGACAAAACAGATCTTCTGATTAAAATATGGATGGTTACATGATGGTGATAATGGCAGTTACCTGTACAGATGGGTAAAGCAGCAGAGCAATGTCATGAAATAAAGAAATTAAGCTGTAAATAGTGAGGGTGTTATGTATAAAATCCTAATGAATATTCATATAATAACTAAAGTGACTGCTGGCACTGAGTGCTAATCCTTTTGCAAATAACAATTAGCAGAGAGGTTGTAAAATGGATGCTAATTTGCACATAGTATCCAGAGTTAAGAAATATCCTGGCTAAACACAGGCTTTTGAATCTGCAGGAAAAATTCTGCACTGTGGATCAGATTGAAAAATGATGGTCTGAATCACATCACAGTTCCTAAATAGGTTCTTGCAGAGGCCCAGTCATTTGGGTGCAAATATGAACAATCCTGCTAAGTACTAGCTAAGAAATTGTCTATTATCTAAGTATTACCTATCTGTTATCTAAATATCTATAGAGAAATCATCAGTAAGAACACATTGCTACAGGATTCAACTCATTTGCTGAATTGACCTGTAATGGAAGTAGCATAAAGAAACAAATACAATTTTCTTTCTTTCTGTAGCAGTGTTTGGGAATGACAAAAATGGCATTTTTGTACTAAATCTGATGTATAGATTACAATTATTAATGTTTAGTGCATGGTTTGTGCTGTTGCTGTTGGTGGCTTGACCTTGGTTGGCTGCCAGGTGCCCACCAAAGCCACTCTGTCACTCACCTCCGCAATTGGACAGAGGAGAGGAGATAAAACAAAAGGCTCATGAGTGGAGATAGGGACAGGGAGAGATCACTGATTGAATACCATCATGGGCAAAATGGATTTGGCTGAGGGAAATTGGTTGAATTTAATACCGATCAAAATCAGAGCAGGATAATGAGAAGTAGAACAAATCCTAAAAACATCTTTGCTCCACCTCTCCCTCCTTCACAGGCTTAGCTTTATTCCTGATTCTCTGCTTCTTTCCCCTCAGGGAATGGGGGTTATGGTCAGTTCATCACATGTTGTTTCTGCTGCTGCTTCCTCCTTAGGGAGAGGAGTCCTTTCCCTACTCCAGTGGGGATTTCCTCCCATGGGAGACAGTTCTCCACGAACTTCTCCAACTTGTGTCCTTCCTGTGGGCTACAGTTCTACACAAACTGCTTCAATGTGGGTCCCTTCCACGGTGTGCTGTCTTTCAAGAACAAGATGCTTTAGTGTGGGTCACAAGTCCTGCCAGCAAACCTGCTCCAACGTGGCCTCCTCTCCTCACAGGTCCACAGGTCTGCCAGGAGCTTGCTCCAGTGGGGGCTTCTCCGTGGAGTTACAGCCTTCTTTTAGACATCCACCTGCTTGAGTGTGGGGCTCTTCCATGGGCTGCAGGTGGATCTTTGCATCCCCTTGGACCTTCATGGGTTGCAAGGGCACAGGTGCCTCACCATGGTCTGCAAAGGAATCTCTGCTCCGGCACCTGGAGCACTTCCTCCTTCTCCTTCCTCACTGACCTTGGTGTTGGCAGGGCTGTCTCTCTCACTCTCACTCCTCTCTTCTCTGGCCACAATTACAGCTGCACAGTAACTTTTTTTCCCCACTCTTCTTAAATCTGTTATCCCAGAGGTGTCACCACTGTCTCTGATGGGCTTAGCAGCAGGTCCATCCTGGAGCCAGCTGGCACTGGCTCTACCAGACATGGGGGAAGCTTCCAGCAACTTCTCAGAGAAGCCACCCCTGTAGCCCTCCACCATTGCAACCTTCCTGTGCAAACCTGATACGGTATGTTTTGAACTGAGGAGATTTTAACAAAAGCTAGTACATGTATGTGACGTGCTTCGTTTCTGTGAAGCACATTTCTATGATGCAAATCCAAAGTATTTTGAACCAAAGAATAAATGGCTTTCTTAACATAAGAATGTTGAGACTATGCATGCATGACTGCTGAATATAGCTGGATATACTGGTTGAGGATGTGGACCAGATTTACAGAGCTACAAAGATATGTTAACAGTTGAATTGACATTTAAAATTGTCATGTAGAGGCATTTAAGTAAAAATTATGTGCCTGACATCAACTAAAATTCAAGAGATATCCCAGATTTTAATGAGTTCACTCCTTTTATAACACTTACTATCTGTGCAGATATGCCCCTAAATACTTTTAAGAAGTAGTACTCATGGCAGTAACAATTGTTTATTTATGGAGCTGATATGGAAAGTTAAGATAAAGCACAATGCAATGTATTACATTATGAAGATACACTTTTAAGCTGCCAGTTGTAGATGAAACATGTCCTTTGGAGTAGGTCTAAATCTAAACAAGATTGACCCCAAAGGACACTTGGTGTGTCCCATGTCAAACTCTTGCCAAAAAAGGGAGATAGGGAGTGTAAGAGACAGCAAATGTAAAATGCTGTGGTTTCTTCTGAATAATACATCAGTTTAGTGGCTCATCATGCTTAATAGCCACTAAGGGATGAGATCTCTTTTCCATAAATTTATCTAATCCCTTTTTGAGCTCCCTTCAATAATAACACTGCAGTAATATGGTGTGTTCCGTGTGCATGTAGTCTGTTAGCATTATTAGCAGTACAATATGTTCAGCAGTGTCTGGAACTAGTATCTCAAACTTTTTAATGTGTTTGTGTTTGTTTCCTTTGTTTTCCACTGGCTTTTGTGTGTGTGTGTGTGTGTGTGTGTGTGTGTGTGAATAAATGAGTTAAACCAGTTTATGCAGTTTGTGCATAAATTAGTTGAAACACCAAGGAATCACTATATTCATGGTGTTTTAGTGATTCACTAGAGCGTAGGTGTGCTGCAAGGAGAGCAAAAACTCTTGTTGTCTTTAGAGAAATATCTATAGAAACAGATATTAATTCTATTATCTTCCCTTCATTTCTCTGTCCCCCTCCCCCTGCCCCAAAATACATATATGGTTTTTCTCTTGCCCCTGTGAAATTAGTCCAGTTATCTATTGATGATTGAAACTAGTGGTTCATGTTCTGACATGCTGCAGACTACTAATTTTTAGCAGCATGTAATCAGTGTGCTGGCAAAATTTGACAACAGAATATGAACCTTCTGAGAAACTATTTGTCCACGAGAAATGAAGTTTTGAGGCAACTGAAAAGTATCACTTTGAAACTAAAGTACCACTTACAAAAATGAGACCAAAGATATAATATCATCGTACCTGACATTGGGAAAGTTGCCTGATTTGTACCTGCCAGGTTTGTACCTGCTACTCACACAATTAGGGACTCAGAGTAGCATTTATATTCCTAGTTTGAGCTATGATTTTTTTAGCTGTTGTCAGATTATTAATCAATTTTATTGACAACTTCTGGCATTAAATCAGCATAAAATGTGCACATTATGTATTATTTTAGTATGGTCCATTGGTAGTCGTACTACTCTACTTCCTGGATGAAAGAATTTTTGACAAGTGGTCTCAAATTATCTTGTCTTCACCAACGAATTTTAAAGAAATAAAAAGCCAGTGAGTATTTTAAAAGTAAACACATATGCCAAAATAGCTAGAAATTTTCATGTTCGGTCCAAAACTGTCCCCGTATAAGGTAGTTCCTGATTAATTGGAATGCAAGGCCCTAATTAGCTGGGTGCTACAGATGGGGTGCTTACAGCCACATCCGTTTAAAAATGAGAAATTAGGATTTCAGATGCGTGCTTGAAAAATTTTACTGTAAATTTTATTATGATGTTTTTCTTAAATTTAAAGGTTGAAGAAAAAAGAATATCCAAAGCCAGATTTTTCTTTAAAAGAGAAATTGATTCATTGCATTTAAATGTAATATTCATTCTCTGCAGATAATGAATAAAATTTGAGATTTCATTTTCTCTTCTATGCAGAAAGTTGGACACTTCGGAAATTCTTTGAAGAAGTTTTCCAAGTGAAGGAGGATTCAAAGTAAACCTCAAGTCTCACTTGCAAAGCCTCGAGTCTCACTTGCAAAGGAACCTCAAGGAACAGCATGTTTGCCAACTTTATTTCTAGGTATTGTTAACATAACCACTTTTCCAGTGGCTTATATTAAATTGATTATCCTTGATTCAAATAAAATAAGATAGGAAGCGCTATCCAGTAATTTTCATGTAAGAAATAAAAAGCTGAAAAGTTTTGGTATACCGGTAAAAATATTTATTTAAATTACAAAATTGACAAGTTTTTTAATCCTTCTGTTAGGCCAGAGCTTAAGCCAAGTTCCTTAAAAAAATCCTGAACATGCTGTGTTTTAATACTACCTGTGTAAATCAAAACTGGGGGGAATATTTTGACTAACATCTTGAAACAGAAGCTACATGTCTGCTATCTTTATGGCACGAATTTATGACAATTTGTGTTATAGGCTTCAGCTCAGCAGTGATACAAAAATCCTCCTTTCATCTTATCCAGATGAAGAGTAAAATTGCCTAGACGTATTTAAATGAAAAAAGGCTGGAATTGCCTTGAGAAAGTTAATTTCAAGATACGAGTAAAATGTTTAAGTCAAATTTGCTCTGTGCTATCAGTAGGGTTGAAATAGTGGAGAGACATGAAGTAAGAAATTCAATATTTCAAGAACTAATATCGTAAGGAAAACAAAGCATATATAGAAGTAATCTTTCAATCGGAAATTTTATTTGCTGAGATGTATCACCTTATGCAGACATACAGGAAAAGATTGCTCTTGTTAAAATACAATGATGTTTATGAAGTACTTACTGGACACAACATAATATATCTGACAACTTCCAGGCAGAATATAAATGTGAAATATGATGTGCAGATAAGCATACATCTACACAGAGGGCACTGCCCCTTTTCACTGCAGTGCCGAGAATACATTTAACTCACATTTATGATAAGCACAGCTAAAACACTGTCAAGTTATTAGTTAAAATGGGATGGAAATTAATTAACAGAGCGAAAGTGAAAAAAACAGATTTCAAAAATAACAAGTATGTTATTACTTCCCAGTGAGATTTCAGGACGTGTGGAAACAGGCCAGCATGATACTGTTTATTGTGCCTGTTCAGGGAAATACATAGTCTCACCATGCTTTTCTCAACTGGCTCTTTTGTTCCACTTACGAGCACTGAAGTAAGTACATAGAAAAATGAAAACAAGAACAAACAGCAGTTATTTCCTTTGCACAAGTAGCTCTGTGTGGTGTGCTGTTGGACAGCATCAACCAAAAAGACAAAGACAGAGTGCAGCTCAAATTGAGCCTTGGAAGAAATGACTGATAGTGCTCGAATTCCGTGTGCAAAGAACAGACATTTTCTCAGGTAGCGCCGTGAACGCGGCACTAAATGGCTAAACCTGCTAATGAGGGGGTCTGAAAGGGATGGGACAAAGAGCTTCAGCAGTAGGAGCCAGACTGCTGTTCTGTCTGGCAGTTCAGATGACTCCTGGGTCTATGTTTTATGGATGTCTTGGCTATAAATAGGAGGAGAACTTTACTGGGACACAGCATGGCTGTGCCATGATGAGGAGCCACATTTGCAGAGACCTCGAAGCGTATCAAGTGCAGGAGTGCTGAAGGAAGTGATGTTCTGTAGATGGGTGTTATTCACTTGTATAGGCTGCAGCACGAGCATTTCAGATTTAGAAGGTGACATCCAGTTTTTCAGCATGTTTATTATTTTAGTGGGAAAAATGTGTGAAGTTCAGAGTCGTATCTCTTTTGTTTTGCCCACTTTGGTGGTCCACGTACATCACAGTGGTGGGAGCTCATGGCAAGGTGTCTTTTGCCAGACCTAGTCCATACAATATTTCAGTTCTGTAGCACAGTGTAGATACCTAAATGTTCTTTTTGAAGACTTTTGTAATGTGAAAATCCCCTTCACCTTGCCAAGACGTATTCTGGAACAGGATCTCTGACTGTATTTTCTCTCACCTCACTTTTGATGTCTGCTCTGCAATGTCTGTGTCTGATATCTATGTCTGAGCCACTTGCCTCAAGCTCCCTTCAAAGATAAGGAAAAGAAAAAACATTCTTAAGGTATGGTTAATTTAAGTGTTCCTTTCTTTCTGCTGCCTATGAATGGAATTTAAGATGAATAGCTGATGTAGAGGCTTTTTTTTTTCTAATGTAGAACTTTTTTTACAGTTGCTGTCCACCGTTGGCCAGATGAATCTTTAAGTGCAAGATGACAGCAGTGTCTATTCTTTTTTCATTTTTAAAAAATTTTTGGATTGGAAATGTTAGCCTTCAGTAATGATAATGTGTATTAATCCAACTGTTTGATATTCTTAATATGTAGTGAATTATTCATTTAGTGGATAAGTTCTTTCAGAGAATTCTATCACCACTGAGTAAGGTATTCGAGAATTTCCTGTTGATATTCCATAACTATATTTTTGCACAATTTAGTCAGAAGTACAGAGCATTCAGTGCTGATAGTATCTCTTTTAATAGCTTTCTGTAAGCATTACATTAACTTAGGCAATAGAAATGCCTTGTATTTTGGAACTGATCTGCTAAACAAACAGGCAAACAATATGAAACTCTTTAATTTATTAGGTTAAATCCACAATATTGCCACAGTTATGAAATTTAAGCGTTGGTCTGTGAACATATATGCTCAATAACATACCAAGTGATATAAGCTGATTCTTTTTCTGGCACAGAGAGAAAACAAACTGGTTGATGTGTAGCACACACCTAATCTGTGCAATGCACAACTCTGAGCCACACAGTTTGATAATGATCTGATAAAAATAGTATAGGCTAAAGGCAGTTTAGAGAGGACTGTTGCTGTCCCAGTCATCTGCTTTTCAACAGCAGACGTGGAACACAGTTTCTTGTGTGTGTCAAAGTGCTGGTATTGTAGTGGGGCTGTTCTGTTCGTATGGATTGCAACCCAAATCTGATATGAATTTGATTTATGTTTTACAAAATATAAACGTAAGTTGAAATACGGTTTAATGACAATTGGGGACTGTGATTGTATTTATTTCTAGGGAGAAGGAGCAAGAAACTCAGAGCAGAGCCTTGAACAACTTAATAATAACCATCAAAATAGCAATAAGGAAATGTAAATGCAGAAGCTTTCCATGATGTTCAACCATAAGGTGAGCTACCGATGCAGTTTATAAAACTGATGGAGCACAAAGGATGACAGTGGAATGCAGATGTGGAGAGTGTTTCCAAGCCCAGAGGGTTTCATAAGCAATGCATATTAAAGATGCAAGGCTTTTCTTCTAAGGAAATACATGCGAAGTGTTCTAGTTTTTATCTTCTTTCTTTTTTTTTTTTTATAACCTCCCATAATTATAATTTAGCATGTCTATAATTTGACATTTTCAAAACACTTTCTTGGAATGACATATATCACTAGGACTTAGGTCTACTAATTCTGAATTACATACGTGAATAAAAATTTGATTTGAATTTCAAGTGATCTGAAGAGTCCTATGGATATAGAAATGTCTGTATAAATATAAAACGTAGAATATGCTTTGAAAATAAAGCAGTTCTAGTGATGTCTTGTATTTCCCAAAGAATCTTTGGATGTAATTGGATGTTTCCGTATTTCTGTCCTTTTTGATTGTGGGAATGCCTCTTATGGAGACCTTTGCATGCTTGCCCCTGGGCATGAAATAGGGTCCATTTAGATCCATTTAGAATTTTGCCCTCTGTGTTCCTTACTCTAGTAAATCAAGGCTGGCAGGACTTTTCAGAACCTCTGAAGCAACAGGTTTAGCATTTTCTTTTAGCTTCTGGATGCAGTCTTGGTTGAATCATGGATCAGTGACCTGGAACAGCTACTTTTTTGTCCATGATTCCAGGAACAAGCTTTCCCAGCCACTCTTTCTCATCATGCTAAGGATTTATTCCCATTTCACATTGTTATTTTGTGTTTGGGACTGCCATAAGTACGCCAGTTCTCTTTAAAATTGCTTAATATATTTGTTCACTGTACACAGGCGTCAAAATTGCAGAGCTGTAAATTGGCTTGAAAGAGGGTCAGACGTGAAACAAAGACTTTTGAGTGGATGTAACGTGATGATAATGTTCCACAAAATAAAGGAAGTCGTAAGTTTATGCCTATTTTTCATGAGTTTTCAGAAAGAGATTGGAGCTTTCTGAGACATGTGTAGTTCAGCACAGTGGTTGGGTGTGGCAGCACTCATCGATGGAAGGTAGAAAATTCCTTCACTACACAAGTTACTGTGTGATATTTTATTGCTTGAACCACTGAGTAAGCCAGACATAGAATTATGGTGTTACCTTTTCTTAAAAATTACCACACCTGAATGAGTCCCCTGCTGCTTCTGTCTCCCCGTAGTTTAGGTCTGAACTTTGAAGCCTTCGTTGCTTCAGTGGAATTTTACACGCCAAAGGTAAAAATTTGAAATTGGGTTACAAGATTGCCAGAGCTGCCAGAAGAGGGTATTTTTTTTCTCGCGTCTTTTTATTCTTACCTGTGTATGCTGAATTAGCATTGCAGTAAATGTGAGCACATATTTGAAAGCTAACTTGATTTTTAGATTCAGAGCTCTGAGCTGTATTGAGTTTGGGTCTCTTCCTCCTAAAAGAATCACAGAGTAAGCTGAGACACTGAGAACTTCAAGCAGATCTAAGCCAGTGAAGCTGCTGAATGCTTTTAACACCATATTAAGGATGGGAACTGATAGAGAAGACTTCAGTTAAGTTTTAAGTGAATGAAATGCATCTGCAAAAGAAAGAGTGAATATTGCTTTTCAGAATCATAATGACCAGAAAAGAAGCAATCATCCTTAAACTGTTACAAAAGCAATTTAGAAAGTTTAGGCATCTAATTCCCCTTAAATACAGCAACTTAATGTCTACATTTATTTTTTAAATTGACTTATTAATAAAGAGGAACTGGAAACTGTTGGAAGTGTGCAATACCCCCTGGAACGTGATTTAGAATACTTCCACAATTTAAAGAACCGAGTTCTAATTTTATCTGCTTGTGAATTGACAACAGAAAAGCGTTGACATTTTATGCTATTTCATCTTTTGGGGATCTCTGTTAAACCTATAGGTCTGTTGGTTGCACACCTAAATTATTTTTTTTTAAAGTAAGGGTAGATTCTTAGACATATTGGATCGTTTACCCTATTTGTGATCAATTCTGTATTTAAGTCTCATCTATCCTAGATAATTCTGTTTCCCCAAAGAGATTGTCTTTTACAGGTCTGTGTGGATCGGGAGAGTGATGAATTGCTTCTCTTTCCCTTATCCATGAATAGTTATATTTAATATTTAAATTGCACGAGGTAATAATGTTGTGAAAGATCAGCATATTTCAATACTTATTTTCAAGACTGAATAGCCATACCTGAACCAATAATATCTATCAGTTATGTCTGGTAGTGTAGCAGAATTCCATATCTGTGACTTTGTCAGGGACAGTGTTGGTGGTATCCATTGTAAATTACTGACTATGAACCAGCTGGATACCTTTGCTTCGTGGTTCACTTATGGTTTTGTGGTTTTTAATGCTACTTAGTAGAAAGCAGAGACATTTCTACATAGAAATATTGAACTAAAGAGTGTGCAAGAGCAAACAGAATATTCTATTTCTCCTGCTTCTATCCTCATTTAGTAAAATAAATTGATTTTTTACCATTGTTGCATGAACTACTTTTTTTTTTTTGTGAAGAGTCTACATTTCTCCTGAGTAGTATTAAACATCTCTGCTGAGGAGAAGGCACATCAGATTGCAATTAAAATAATAGCAATCTTCCAACTGGAACATTAATAACTTTTTCTTCAAAGTGCTACATTTAATGTTCCAGAACAGGAAGTCATGTAACATAACCGAGTTCAACAAACAGTACAGAAGGCATAATGTTTATTATTAGCATCACATCACCATATGACAGTGACAGGTGGTGATCCACAAATGGCATCACAGTCATCAGTAACTATGTGGGGAAATGAAGGGCTTCAAAAAGTGCAATTTTGTGGCAGTACAAAACAATTCAGACCTGTTATTGTTAGATAACTGAAAGATAAATTTCAAAGTTAATATTTATAGTGTCTGAAAACACGCTTTGTGGATTATTGGCTGTGTAGGATGCTGTATCCTGTATTTATATTGATTTGCAAGAGCACTGGTGCTGCAAGCAGACCTAGCAGTCATGTATTCCAGTTTCCTAAAATAACCCTGTGTCCTAATTTTTCAAGAGGTGGGAGGGAAGAAATTTATATTAGAGGGTCTCAATTAGAAAATGTAAAATTATGTTTAAATAGAATTCCCTTTCACAATTTCCCATTAATTTTACTATTTTGTTGAGCTGTAGTTAGCTATTTTAATTAATATTATTTTCAAAATAAAAATGCCTCTTGACTTTATTTTTTGATATATGAAATTACACATTCATAGTGTTTACTTCTAAAATAAAATATTATGTGAATGTGGTGATGATAAACACAAAAAAATTTTCAACTTCTGTGTATCCATCAGAATGAGGAATTAGTATTTGTCACTGAGAAAGAAAGTGTTTTAGATTTAAATGTGAGTCATTTTGTGTTTGGAATATGGTTTTCTTTTTAGGATGTCTCAAATGGGAAGATGGTTAATATCAAATTTTGCCCGCTTCCCTTCATACTTCGCTTTCTTTTTTTTTAAGTTGAGGCATGCTACAGGTACTTTAAGCTAAAGAACATAAAATTAGGATTAAGGCAATGCTTTTATCCACCAATGGTGGGTGTGAATATGTTGGGAAAAGAAGAAATGACAGCAGTAGGTGCTCTGCCACCTCCTCATCTCTTTTGGTCATTGTGCTGTATCTTCTGTGACATTTAGGGCTCAGCTCCATCCCTTGGCTAGAGATTGCATTAAATCCTGAACTAAAAAAATAGAGTTATAACTTCAATAATGGTACCTGTACATCAACTAATATTTTGTTGTGATGCTTATCTCTTATTGCATTTGGTTGGTAAAGTTCTTTAAAGCTTCCTCTGATGTAAAGGAGAGTAAATTTGGAACCGGCCTCAGTGTTTCTGTTCACCTTCAGAACCTTGACGTGTTGGCAGATTTACTATCAACGTATAAAAACTAATGAACCACTTTAAGCCCTGTCATAAAACTGGAATTCTTTTGTACTTAATTAGATGGCCTGGAAGAGAGGAAATTGGATCCAAACCCTATAAAATTAGCTTCATCAAAAGAAAGTGGAAACAGATGAGCAACCCACAGTAATTCTACAAGAATGATGCCACAATCCTTACAACCCTGTCTTGGCTTACTTGGGTTGCTTACTCAAGGCCCTGTTTAAGTCTTTCCCAACATAATTAATTTGTATATTATGGATGGAACTGGTGGTGATGCTTGTGGTCAGGATCGTGTTATGCTCATAGCCTCGTCAGAGAGTAATTTTTTGGACAGATACTTTTCCCCCCTTTCCCAAGGTGTTTTCTTCAAAAATTATTTTATTTTTGAGAACAAGGTTGATCAAACCCAACCTTTTGTACCTTTTGTACATTTTAAAATATCATTGGTAACAAGTTGCAGAGAAATTTGGGATGTTAATAATTTGGAGCAGAGTTTGAAATTGGACAGGGAATCAGGAATGTGACATTTGCTGAAAATAGCCCGATTTTAACCAACTTACAAGGTTTCAAAAATTGCAGTTTGCACACGTGCAGTAAAGGTGTGTTAGATGGGCAGCTTAAATCTTTTAAGTCTTTTCATCTGTACTGGGCGTGTTCGAGGCTGTAGCTGCAGAACCTGAGCAGGAGTTTCCCTCAATCAGTCCCAGATGGTGGGAACTGAGGATGAGAAGCTTCCTGTCCACGTTCCTGGTACAAGTGCCTTGGCATCACAGGGATGCCAGGGATGACTGACTTGAAGTGGATGACTTTGGACTATCAAGTTTGGCAAGTTCTAGCTTAATGTACATGCCTGTCAAAGCTCACAAAATGAAGCCAACCAAAAAAAAAAAAAAATGAAAATCCATTCTATAGGATGTTTTTGATAGCTCACAAAGTGCTATTAACAAAGAAATTACAACTTTGTGTTATTAGAACTCTCTAATTATGGTCTTTGTGGTTTAGTGACCTATTTGCAAAGTACTGAATGTTCCTAATGGCAACAGAGGCAACGGAAATGCTCCAGTGTAGTGTTTTATATGATAAGAGTTGCTCTCAAAAATCCAATGGGAGGCCTTCAAATTGGATCCACAAATTAAAAGGCATTTTTGATCACAACTTCTGCAGATGTCAGCTCCCCATTTTCAAACTGGCTCTGCTGTCCCCTTGCCTCCTGGTAGCTGTGAAACTACATTAGGGCTTGTGAAAACTATCTTATAAAATCCCATGAGCAAGTGAATAATTTTATCATCAAAGTTTGAATAGTGTTTAGCAAGTAGATTATGGAGCTGGTTACTAGTAAAAAAAAAATACTGAAAATACTTAATGGCTTCTAGCTTAATGAGAACAATCCATCTGTAAATGGAATTAGCCAATGATTCAGTGGGAAAACGTGACCATAACACTATTACAGCAATAAACACAGGTTTTATGCTGGGGCTTGATGGCTTTAGCATGATTGACGTTTGCCACTTCAGTATTCTTCCAGTATTCCTTTTTGAGTGATGATTTAATAACTATCAAAGTGAGACTTTGATTCTGTACATGGACTTGCTCTTGCATATTTATGAAGATATGCTTGCATATTTGTAAATTTGATTATTCACTTGAGGAGAACTCATGTGTATAAATGACTTGAACGGCATCGTCCACAAGCAATTTGTTAAAAAATAATCTACTCTAATTTCATCTCCTAGGAATATTTTTAGGGTCAAATATTATTTGTAGTCAAGAAATTAATGATTAAGCCTCTTAACATTCTGAACTTGTGTTTCCACTCCGGCTTTTTAGACAGTGCTAATGATGCTTGATATCAGTTCTTGGTCTTGCTCTCACCAGAGCCTTAAACATATTCCAAAGAATGAAAATGCCTTTTGGAAGCCTTCTTAATTCCTGCCTTAGTGAATGCAATGGACAGATGATGACGAACTGTAAATATGTTTTGAGCTCTCTGGGTGGCCCAAAGCAGATCTGTCCTGCTGAAAATGTCCTCTGCATATTGATTCCGTCGTGGGTGAAGAACTAATTTAAACACCTTCTTATTACCCTCTTAGCACTTTTATGGAGGCCATACATATGCACTATTTTCAGAGAAGGTGGTGTGGCAAAATTATTGCAGCAATCTTGGAACCCCCATCTGCTAGAATGTCCCTGGCCTCCCCTCCATAAAAATATCACTGCTGTTCGAGTCAGCACCTCTGTGTGTTTATTATCTTACCAGAACCTTGGAAATTGCTTTTGTTTCTAGTAGAAAAATCAGAATAGGAGAGGTAATAGGATAAGCCATAAATGGAAAAGCAATTTTGAGATAAATTTTAGATTAGAATCAATGAGACTGAAATTGTATTTTTCAAGAGTTTTGATTTCTTCCCTCAGAGCAACTCATCTTTCATTTTCTCCTATTTTCTTCTCTACTTTGTTTTTCTTGGGAAGACAATAAACTGAGTATCTTGAGGGTTCCCTTTCTTTACTTTTCTTATCCATTTTAATTTTTCTGAATATTAACAGTTCAGGAATGTTAGTGATTAAATGTGAAAGATTGATGCTTTTAGACTCTTCTTTGGTTTCAAAGGTTTTGAAGAATTAGAGTGAAAAATGAAAAGGGAAACTAATTACAGTGAAAAACACTGAATGATCTTAAACAAATATCATATGTTTTGGTTAAAGAATAAGAAAGAAGAGCCAAATAATTTGAAATGCTCCTTTTAAATAATATTCCTGGATCTTGAACAAGTGGAAGTATTTGCACTGAAACGAAGCACATAGTAAACAAAGAATAAAAAATAATGAGATGTACTTTAAAACTTTTCCCTGTTTATTTTTAATGAGATCCATCTGAATTTTTTTTTAAGGGGTAAAAAAATATTAAACCATCTAGGATAAAAACTGTGCATCCTTTTCAGTGTTTCTAGAGCCAAAATATACTTTGCTGAGTATAGTTCTATTAACATTTCTGTAAACCCAGTTATTTTGGGGTAGGTGCTAAGTGATGCAAGTAAAAATGTTTTGGCCAGTGTATTTATAATCTCCTAATTTTCCCTTTGCAGGCGTATCTCCAGGGAAGTGTGGTCATGACGACATTCATCCTTCTTAGGCTGCTAGAATTAAACCTGTCCATAAAATAGATGGGAAGGCACACTGAACCATTTCAAAAGATGGCAAAGTTCCCATGATAAATTAATGCCCAAATCAAACTGCCTGCTTTTAAGGACTCCACACTCTATGGCTCCTGCTCACTAACCATTAAATATATATGATGCCTTTAAATGCCCCAATAGAGCTAAAAACACATTCAGCCGAAATTTATTCTCTTTAATATTTATCTACATCTGGGTATTTGTACTGTCATATCCTTCTTAGGTATGAAAGTTTTATATTGTAGTTGTGAGGGAATGCCCACTATCATCACACTTATACCCATCCCTCCAAGCTACAATACATTATTTCTTACCAGCTCTGTCTCATGGAGCAGTTTCTCATAATTGCGACCTAAAAGTTTAATGTGACAGAAGTAAGGATGAATGGGAAAAGATCTAAGTGTGGAGCGTAAATTAGCTTGAAAAAGGTGACAATGGCTCTTGTCCTGATCCCTCCATGTGGTCTCTTGATCCTACAGAAAAAATTCTGGGAACACAATGAATTAAGTCTTGTCCTTGGTTTCCATCTCTTCTGTTGGATACTGGGGGGGTGGTTTTTGTTTGTTGTTTAAGATTAAGAATATGGCATTCAGAGAAAAAGGACAACTTGTTAATGGCTCAACCCTACTGAGCTGTTCATTTAAAGAGATAGAGTTTTTCTTTATTTTATATATTTCACAGAATATCCTGAGTTGGAAGGGACCCACAAGGATCATTGGGTCCAGCTCTTAAGTGAATGGCCCATACAGGGGTTGAACCTTAAGAAAATAAAGAAAACTTAAGATTTAAGAAAACCTTTTCTTGCAGGTCAACAATTACTTTCAAGTTGTTAGTTTATGTTTTCATAAACTTTTTCCTTTCTAAGTTCAGTAATTTTCTGCATAATAAGGTCTGATTCTAAGCAAATTGAAACAGCTTTTGGGGTTTTGTGTGTGTGTGTAATGCCACTTACTTGCCTAACCCTGTCATTCATTATGAATAATGCATTCCTAAAAAAATGGCTTTATTACAGTGAGGGTACAGCAGTTTTTTTAATAACCAACAGTTCCATTTTTTTATTTAAAAATGCAGGTTTTAGAGACTCCATTTAAGAAGATGGATACTGCAGTGCAGTTCAATTATGGATTTTGCCTTTATTGGTGAGTGAAAACCCCATTCCTTATGTGTGTAAGACAGCCTGCTTATAAATTCTCATATTGGTAACTAAGATACAGTACATGTATGTTTCTGTGAAATAATTCATTTATTGAGATTTCATAGATGTCCATGTAAACATGCAAATGAGAACAATTTGGAAGACTTTTTTGTTTTTCTAGTACCTCATATGCTATTTTGTATTTCTTTTGCCTTTATTCTGTCAGTATATTGTGACTGTGTTATTCCTCAGATTTTGGTGGAAAACATTCTGTTATTATCACTGTGGATCAGGAATACCATATGACCATAATTTTTAGGCTCTTTGCCATAGATCAAAACACATATTTGTTCAATATACTAGAATAACTGAAGTGCTGGTTTGGAGATATATGGATCCTAAAAAATTGTGATGTTTTGTTCTGGTTTGTTTTTTTTATTACTTTTATCTTACATTTCCTCAACTTTAATATTTTGGAAAATATAGAATAGTTTTATAGATGCATCTGAAATATCAAGAAGATCACTTTAAATTTAATAAAACTCTTCATAAAAATTAATTTTTCTTCTCTGGTAATATTAATCTTGGAGAGCATGTAATGCTGAAGCTGGGGCCTGCAATGATGACTCACTGCTCATACAGGTGTACACAGGGAACTCCCAATGGCAGCAATTAAATACATTCATAGAAATTACTACTTAAATTGTTTACTTTTTTCCTACCTGTGTTTGATAGCCAAGATATTAGGGTTTCTGAGCATGTAGCACCTTGTGCAGAAATTAAATAATTCAAATCAGGGAATATTTCCTGGTATGATGCACTTTACTAGTTTTCCCTGTGTGATCCAATACAGCAATTTGCTTTATACCTTTAAATTATTTTGGATCCAAACAGAAGTTGAAGGTGCTCAATAATCTCTCAACTTTTGAGTGTCTGACTTTGTTGTTATTAACCCAGGGCATTGAAGGTGGGTCTATATCTAACTTTTAATCAAAAACAAATCTGCTTCACCTTCACAGTGATAAGCTTATGTTTTGACTTTGTGTGAGCTCTGCAGTGATTTGTGAGTGATACACAAAATGAAAAACCCTTTTCCCAGAGAAAGGGCAGGAAGACTTCAGAGATTTGCTCAGTTTGTTAGATTTACTTGAATTTCAAACAGCCAGGAAGAATAACAACTGAGAAATCCTATTAAAAAGAGACTTCAGAAAATATTGAAATTAACATGTATTTAAGGCTCTGACTTAGCAGTTGGGGATATGCCTATTCATAATATAGATGTATAAATCTCCCTTCCTGCCCTACAACATCAATAAAAAATTGCATCCTGGTTCTAGGGCATCACCTGTATTCTGAGTTTCTCAGGTTATACAGTCATGCAAAATTAAATTTATGTACAAACATGTTCAAACCAAGGAGATACATCATTTGTCTCTTCCAGACACAATGTGAGATTCACTGTAGTAATAAATTGGCTTGATGAGCATGTGTGAGCCATCCTTTTTATGGTTATACAAGCCTGTCAGAAGTACAATGACAAACACCTCAAAAAGAGGTTTGTTCCAGCGAGTTTATTGCCCAAAGTATTTAGTCAGCATCCATTTTTTTCTCCCCTGTCACTATTTTAAGTACACAAGCAGCCAATAAAGCCTGTGGGAGATCCCTTCTTACACTAGGAGGAATCATATTGAAGCAATGACTGATTTCATCACTGAACTGTTCCATATAAACAAGTTTTAGCCAGTTTGTGCCTCATCTGAGGTGCGGGTAGGTTGATGTGAGGGTGGTATACCTGTGTGGGAAGTTCCTTCCTTTACAGTGGAGACATCAGTGAAAGATCACCATGAGTTTTGTTTGGAGAGGACTCAAGAACATTTTATCTTTGCTTGAGAAAACTGGGATCTTTTGCTCCAGAGCCAGTCTGTTTCTGGGACCTCTTTCAGGTGTGTTCCTGATTCCATGTGTTTTCTCGTGATCCCATGAGTGCTAGAAGGTAAGAAAGGAAGCCTCCAGGTTAATCTTATTTGCCCAGGCAGGAGTAAAATAGTTCTAGCTTGATTAATCATCACAGTTAGATCTTAATTAGGACACCCAGTCTCCTGTTCCTCTTGAGATTTTGGTAGCCTTTCCCCACCCTATTTCTGTGATTTCTTTCATCATGTGTTGTTGTTACACCCATTGCTTTCAAAGAATTTTTGTCTATGCGTGGAAAAGGAATACCCAGAACTGCAGATGATGAAGTATTTTGGATTTTTAATTCATTCATGGAGAGATCCATTTTAAAACTTCTCTTAAATTTGAGGAATACAGGTGCCTTTGGCAGCCCTATCAGTGCTTGTCTTCCACCTGTAGAAGATGTTTCAGTGTTGTCTTGTGCTGCTGCAGTGAATGTTTTGAGAGTCTTTCATTCTTGCTCCACCCCCTTGGTGGGATCTTATTTAAATGGTGGCCACCTCCCTGTTTCATCTTTCTGTGGCCTCCTGTTTTCTATTTCACCTGCGTAAATTACTTTTTTTGGTAACCCATTCTTTACTCAGAAGGGTTATATACTCATTGCTGAGGGTCTAAGAACTTTAAACTAGGTTCTGCTGAGAAAAGGCTCTACTTTAGACATGTTTACCCAGTTTACTTTTCACGTGTCTGAATGCTCCCAGCCTTCCTCCCCTAACCATTCCTGATCCCAGCAGAGACAGTGCTAAAGGTTCTGGGGGTTTTTCTTTTTTCTTTTTATTTTTTTAAGTGGGATTTTCCCATTCGAAATCCACTTGTGTTTTTAGTATCACAAGAAGAGCTGTTTTGGGGAAATTCCACACAGCTGTATAATGCAGTAATGCCTGAGCACCCTTTTAGCTGATCACTGAGGAAGTGTATCACACCTCCAGGTGCAAAGATGGAGGCAGAAGGATGGAGAAGGCTCAGGAGTTTCCCATGGAGCATTTTTGAGGACCATTTCTACTGCAAAGACTTGCCAGGTTCTGTTTGTGCTCTCACCAGGGACCTTGCCATAGCAGAGTTCTGTAAATAGAAAGAAGTTTTACACAGCCTGTACCAAGTGTTTGTACTTGGCAACAGTTGTTTATTAAAAGTTTAAAAAGGAAAAAAACCCACAAACCTGCTGAAAACAAACATTGAAATCAGAGTTTCTCACAGGTGATTTGAGAGTTCTGCCAGTTCCCAAGATACCTTAGAAAAAAACCCAACCCAATGGTTTTCTATCTATTTCAGAGAGAATTACCCAGGAAATTTAGATCCTTTTTAGGCAGTTATTAACAGCTGAAATTTAAAATTTATGTAATCATTAGTTTGAATTGCAAGTTAAGTTCACTAGACCTATTGTTTCCATTTGTAGTAGCAGTAGAGATGCCATCAGGTACTGAGGGTGACTTAGTTTTTGACCAGCTACAAAGGAGCACACACCATCACATAATGGCCTGCAAGGTCCCTTTTAGACCAAATGGGAGGGTTTGGGTATTTTTCAAATGGTCACTGCTTTCTCCTAACTGCTTATTTACTGGTTACTGATTGCTAAAGGAATATCAGGTCTGGGTATATAAAAGGTGGTATGAGGCTGAAATAACTTTGTTCTCAAAAAGTCCCTTTGGTTTTGATAATTTCATTACAGTAGCTAGTGTTACCTACTATAATTTTTTGGGGAAAAAATAGCTCTTAAATTGAAATAAACTTTCATCTGATTTTGTTTTTTTAAAGAAAAATTTCTGACTTTGCCACTACAGAAAATAGCTTGGAAATTAGAACTGAAAAAAAAAGAAATATTTTCAAAATTTATATCACAGTTTCAGAGGGGTTTTTTTCATATTCTATAATTGATAATTGCTGGAGGTGGCAAAACTGTGAGTCAAAGATATTAGCACAAAATGGTCAGTTTACAAAGGTGTACTGGCATTCATGGCTTAGCACATTTGTAGCTGACAAACTGTGCCTTCCTCCTGTGCAGTTTTCTCACAATTCCATCAGGAAAAGACCTGGATGTACCCACTTCCTCATTTTATTTCCAGGAGGGTTGACATAAAGTGGTCAGAGACAGAAAATCACAGGAGATGAAAGAGTTGAGGGTAGAGGTTTTAAAAGGTGTTTATGGGAGTAACTACTCAGTTCACATGGTTACATTAGCAAAAATAATTCATTTGCAAATTCTATTAGTGTCTCTTGAAGTTCTTAGCAAGGGAGATCAAGTGGTTTGACCTAAGGTGACAGCAGAAGTTCAGTAATTGAATCTGAATCTTCTTTACTGTCATCTAGCAGTTATCCTGGATGAGACAGTATTTATTGTTCTGCAGATTTAAGAGAAATTTAGAAATCGCCATTTTAAAATGTAATCCTGAAATTACTACTTAAAATGATTCTTCCAGTCCATGTAGGCTTATATGTCCAGTACTTCCTCTTGCACTATCTTTACACTGAATCACAGCTGCATTTTTGCCATTAGAACATTAAACAGGGCATTTCCCCTCAGTGCTGTTTATACCCATTTGTTTTGAGGTACCATCCTCCTACTGCAGAGTGTTATTTTGGCAATAAGTTACCAAAAAAAACCCCAGTTTTATTTTTTTTCCAAATGATTTTTATATGAATGTAATCTGCATTGCAAACCCACATTTCAAAGTAGTTTCTGCAAATATAACACTATAAAACAAAGCCTTCGTTTAAGTGAATACTTCATGTTGGGTTTTAGAGAGTTAAAATTTTTATCAAATCAATATATTTCCATTACAAACTACTGCATTTTGAAAACAACTTCCAAGGAATAAGAGGTGATGAAATCACACAATAAATAGCTATTCTGTATTCAATATCCATTAGCTGAGTACGTAATTTCAAATGTTCATTAGTCTCATGAAGCAGAGACCTTACCTCAGCAGGTTTTATAATTGAAGCTGTCTGTTGTGAGTGAAGGAAAGGGAGATTGCAGAACATCATATTAGATGGAGAATCTTGTAGCGTATCTTAAAGAACTAAGGGTCTGTTGAGGAGTTCTGTGGTCCCCTTTCGAATATAGGGGAACACCTGTGTGTAATTCATTGTGATCTTAAATACAGTATCCTACAAAAGTGATCCACAAAGCAAAGAAGAAATATCTTTTTCTCTCTCTCTCTTTTTTTTAATATATTAATTTAGAGCTGTACTTTTTGTTCCTTCCTGGTACACAAAAAGGACTGAAAAATTGAAGGTTTAGAATGTAAGGTACTTCATATTAGTAGTACAGGTGCTGCCTACTTGGACTTTTTTGGAAGCCTTGGTGTCCAAAGAAATAATGCAATGGAATTATCAGTGAAAATTTCTCACTGAAATCCAATGAGTCAAAAAGATTTTTAGTCATAATTTCAAATAATTATTGTTTAGTTTTGGCTGGTAGTTTACTGAAATCAGAAACAGAAGCCTTTAACAAAGCTTCTATATCTCTACTCCACTACAAATTAATTGGGGCACAAATCTGAGTACTTGAGTAGTTTGTATTGTGGAAGAAGGAGTGAACAGACTACCAAGTTCAGAAATATCTACACTTTTTTTAAAAAGTAATCTATTAAAAAATTTAAATATTTCCAACCCTGTTGCCTTCCATATGTATCAGAATAAAGAAGAGAGAAAAAACCTTATTTCTTACATACACACACACACACACACACAAAAACCTAACTCAAAAGCCTCCAGTAATATTTTTCAGTTCTATACTGGTCCCAGGTGATGCCTTTCTTTTAGATAGTCTTGCAGTGACAGCAAACCTTTAACTGAAACACATCTTTCACTGAAGGCTTCCTCATAAAAGGCTGAAAGAGATAACACAGAAAGAAGATGGGCTGTCAGGAAAATTGATGGTGGGAAGGAATCTCTCCTTTTTTCTTTCACTGAGCACAAACAAAGTGCCTGATCAGTAACTTAAACACTTCCTACTGTTCTAGTGCTCAAAAGTGGCCTGTGCAAGGTAAATCAAATTAATTACATCTAGCACTTCCCACAATGAAACAGCAACCCCACTCAAACAGAAATCAATGAATGGTGGTGCTGTAGTTGCAACACTGTTAGAAGGCATTTTAAAGTTTAGTTGTGTACAGCTGCAAGAAAGGGGTTTTCTTCTTCCCCTTCACAGGCAGAGTGAAGGCAATTATTCAGGTTTTCTCAGCTCAATGAAAATGGCACATATGTAGTGGATGGTAAAGCAATTTTAAGGACAGCAGTAGAAGTGATAGAAGCACAAAAAACCTGCTGTTTCATTGGGGGTGGAGCGAGGGGAGAGAAAGTGTGGACTTTTTTAGTGTATTTTTTGGTATAGACTGGGCTCTGTGCTGTGATTTTTGCTTACATAATATTTTAGTGTCCCCTTGTCACTCTTTTCTGAATAGGATCTGAACCCCATCTTGCCACGTGCTGTTAATATTAATGACCACATCCCTGCTGTGTGAGTAAAGTGAAAACAGCAAAGTTAACAGGCAGAATGCGTACAAACTAGTCTGAAAAGGCTCCAAATAAAGCTGCCTGCCTCCATTTGTATGTGTGTGCATGTGAGCACTCCATGTTCATTAAAAGCTGCTACTTTTAGAAAGAAAAAAAAAAAAAGAGTTATCCAGGGGAGTAATACTGAGATAAATTTACTTATAGTAAATATGGTCATGAGTTCCTGCTCGTTTCAGAGTGAGGTCTCATTTTCTGATGTACTCTCATATTTTTGAAAATACCTCTTAACAGTCAGAATGTGGGGTTTGCTGGTTATTTCCCTTGGAAAAGGCTGCAGAGAAAACTGAATCTACTGTGACTAAGAGATACAATTCTCATCTTTCCCTCCTTTTTAGTGTTATATCTTCAGACATTGGTAGAAACAATGTGCATCATGAGGAGTGGAGAGCAAGCTCTGTAGAGTTTCAGATTCTTGTAGTGGATCTCAGCTTCAGCACTCAGCAAGCTTGAACTGAATAAAATCCCTGTTGGTCAGGCACTGTGCCACAAATCATGCAAAAGCCAGGCTGCAGCAGTCACTGCAGGCAGGAAAGATTATCCTGAATCTAATTTCTCTTCCAGCTCCTACTGTCCTACTTAGAACACTGGGAAATTGATTTTCCAGCTTAGCCTCCAAGGGGAGGAACTTTTCCAAACTGATGTCTCCCAAGATAGAACAAAGTCAATTGATTAACGGGAATAATGCACTAATAAAAGTAGATCTACAGGGTGGCTTAAAGGCATGAGGTGTCTCCTTTCAGGCTCAGTCTTCTGCATGAGAAATAAGAAGCAGGGTGTGTGTGTGTATAGGCAGATGAGGTACAGATGGGGCTGTCTGGATGTTATCCAAGCCAGGTGTTCTGTCTCCTGCCTTCTCTGCCTTCCTCTTCTTATTGGGTTTATCCAGTCCACCCTACCAGCCTCAATATGCTGTTTATTTCTAGGGTATATCTCAGATATTTTCCTACAAATACCATTTTTTGGTAGTCCAGGCCTTCTGAGGTTTTTCTTTAGACCACATCTAGAAGTTTGATGTAACTGGAATAACATTTCTTCTTTACCTTAGGAGTAGCTTACTACATATTTACTATATATCCTTCCTAATAAGGATAGACAAACTGCTAAATTTGCATCTTTTTCAAGAGTGGTAACTCTGAGACATTTGCAACTTTTGTCTTATTTTGAGTGCATATGAGCATTTTAAAGGTGCTTGTGTGAGTAGCTTTTCCAGTCAGAGGAAAGGTTTCTCCAAAGACTAACTTTGATGCTTGGAGATCATGTCTGTAGTATAACTCTCCTCTCTGACTAAAACACAGAGCTAAGTCATGCATTAAAGAGAGCCCTTTTGAATACAGCTCTTCTTTTATATTTTACTGGATGTATAATCATTAAAAATTTATGTTATTAGTATTCCTCACCTGAGTAGCCACCTATCTCTCCTTTGTCTTTCTAGTGGTACAAAAACTCGATACAGTTTCTCCTACATTTTCTGGTTATTGTTTATTGGCTACTTACCCCTCACCCTAAACCAAAATCCATCTGAAATATACCTAGGGAAAAGCTCAGTTCTGTAGCACTACTTAGTAGAACTTTGCATCATCTCAGTGTAAGCATATATCCTGTGGGCATCACCACCTCTCCTGCAATATGCTAAATTAATTTTTTCTAGTCTCAGTGGACTAGATTCAGTTAAAGATTTGAATTGTTCTACTTTTTCGTAGACTATGTAATACTAGATGAGATAAAATATTTTGTGTTAGGTCCAAAAATGAAAAGACAGCAGGATTCCTGTCAGATCAATATTATCATTTCTGTTTGCTTGTCCTTTTTTTTATGGGGGAAAAAGGAAAGAAACAGAAAGCAAATCTTGTTCCACTCCTCCTATATATAATCTTATCTAAAGATGAAATAATTTTGTTTAGTTGGAAAAAGATGAGTAAAATACAGTTACAGGATAGACTTATTTACTTTTTTCCCCTCAAAAATGAAGGATTCCTCCTCTAGATGTTGATTTTTAAAGACTTTTACATGTTTTCTTGTTCTTGGTAGACCAATTTGTAAAACCCATTTTAGAGTCTCAAAGTTTTAATTTTTAAGAATAAAAATAACAAAATTACTTTGGTCTTCTCCTAGTTAATACTACAGAAGACTAAAGATATGAGTGTTTGGCTAATCCCAGCATTTGAAATTCTTACTCTTAGCTGAAGCCTGTTAATGGTGTAATAATGTTAATAAACTGTGCAAGAGAAAACTTAGTAAGACAGAATTCTGGTAGTTGCTGGCATCTTTGTCAGTTTAGATATGCTCAGCATCTTGTTTTGCTTTATCTAAACACAGTACTTTAACTGTAGATAATAGAATAAAATGCAATAATAAAGTTAATGGATAATTTTGTGGGAAAGATTTCTGTTTAACCACAACTCTTAAACACCGTTCTCTTTTTCAGCTCTGCCTAAGTGAAGAACACTTCTTAGTTAATTACTGTAAAAATTCATTTTTCTTTTCATTTTGTGCCATGTTCCATTTCAATAAAGTTTGTTTTATAGTTCAGGACTCCAGAAAAGGAACACTGCTGTCTGAAATGCAGGTTCTCAAATGTAGCTGAACTGATGATTCAATTCCAGCAACAAATCTTGGCCCAGTCACTGATCATTGACAGGTTTCATTTGCCAAGTGCAGTGTCTTCTGCAGTAATTCATAGTTCTTAGTTCTTCCCCATGTTTTCATAAGTTATGGAAAACAAGTGATGTATAAACAGAAGATGTCATATATCTCACAGGTCTGTTTCCTGCCTCTGTGCTGTGGTTATGAACCCAACACAAAATGCACTGACACATCCCCTGTTCTGTCCAGGGTGAAATGGGCCGCCCTCTGTAGCAACATGACTTTGGATCTTCCTCCACTGTTGAATCCTTTGGGGATGTATTCTCTGCAGAGCATGAATATATGCAGGTCTTACACTGTCTTTAACACAACATTTAATTCCTTCCATCTTCCTTGTTTACTCACGGGAAAAGAGCACAAGTGCTCTGAGGTTCCCTTTTTGCTGTTAAGCTTACAACCACTAAAAGTGATTTTCGTATTACTCCATGGTTGATTTATGTGTAGACCTTTTTATTGTGTAGCAGTGATTTTAGGGGCATGAGTCCTTGTGTAGAATCAGGGGCAGAAATGAGTGCATTGTATGTAAGAACAGCCCAGCACCCTTACAATTAAATCCGTGCCGACAGGACAGAGCAGCATTTAGGCAATGGCTGATCTGTAAGACCAGGAGGAGAGACTGTTCTTTCTGTTCTTTGTGTCAGAACAGGGGACATATTTTGACTTCAGTCAGAACATCTCACAGTGGCTGTCATAGCAAATTCAGCTGGGCATAGCAGTGAGGGGGGGTGTCTCATGATAATTTTGTCTTTGTGCAATTGCCAGTACATTAAAATTCCTCCAAGTCAGTTCTACCCATGACAGTAACTGCTAAGTAACTGCTAAGCTTCACCCACAAGGTTTTTCATCTTATTTTTTTCTCCTGTCCAGTTGAGGAGGGACACTGAGGGAGTGCTGAGTGGGTGTCTGACAGCCAGTGTGAAGCCCTAGCAGATGAGCAGGTTGAAAGTTGGCTTATATAAGACTAGTGATCCTTTGCTTTAACCTGAGATTGCCTTCGTACTTTTGACCATTTTAATATTTAAAAATATTTCAGTTACAGACGCCTCACTGCAAACGCCTGAACTTTAAAACTTTCCTTGTGAAAAGTTTCCACATATCCACAAATCTTGCCATTGCTGTCATACTTAATGTGTGAGTTTCCACAACTTCCCTGAGAGAATAAATGCTTCAGACAATTGGAAAGTGCCTATGCCCTGGTTCTTCAATTTTGTACTTTTTTGGACATGACAGACCATAACCATATGAGTCAGTGAGATAAAGATGTTCCAGTACATCCTATAGAGGAACTAGAGAAATAACACCGACTTGTCATTCCAAATAAATTGTCCTAAATGATTACTTAGGGGGTGAGAAGAAACAAGTTCACGCTATTTATTGGAAAAACAACAATATAAAGAAAGAGCACTGAAGGATCATTAGGTTGTGTCATACTGTGAAGGAAAACTAGGAACTGAGTTGTCTTCATATGTTCAGCATTTGGCAGATAATCGTTCTGTGATTCTGTGGTTCTTATGACAGCAGGGAAGTCATTGTATCTTGATTCCCATTCCCTTTTATTTGTGTGGATCTCTGCTAAGGAAACCCCTCTAAATCATGCTCATTCAGGAAACACTTTAGTCCAGTGGTCACCCTGGTATTGTATAGTCAGCTATACAGAGATGGATTTAAGCCTCTAATGCAGTGTTTTCCTGAATTCAGAACAGTCTCAAACCACTCTCAAAATGTGGAGTGAAAATATCTGACAGCAATGTGGTTTTCTGATTCAAATCCTCAATCAGAGGCTGTAACCTGATTTTTTTGAATTATTTTAAAATCTTAGTCTATTTCCATCATGACTTTAATGTTTCTTCCCCCTTTTAATCCAGATGGCATTCCAGTAATTTTGTGCTTTTTTTATATAAACATAATAATTGCGTGGCATATAATTTATAAATATTTTCTTATATGTATAGTTTTGCGTCTATATCAGACAGATATTTAAAAATAAACATGAATTGTTTATCCTTGTTTTTCCAGATGACATCAAGCATCTATAGAGTGAATGTTGCTCGTCATTGCTTGCTGAGTATGTGACAGAGTTGGACGGAGGAAGAACTGAGATCAGATTCCTGATCCTAGACCTGTTCCTAGGCCTTTTCATCTGAAAGTCCAAATTTACACTATTTCCTATGGTTTCTTTTGCTTGCAGCAGAACGGAGAGCTTGTTGAAAGTATTTTCTCATTATGGACTTTGAGTGCTATTCTCAAAATTAGTACTAATTTGAATATAAAAATAATTTTTGAAAATTGAAGTAATGATTTTAAAATTAATACTGATTTTGAGAATAGCACGTGCAAGGTGCTGTGAGTGGCAGTTCTGCAGCACAAAGGAGAATGGGGAAATAAACTGATTAGTAGCAGTTCTTCAGGAATGGATTTTGGTGTTACAGTGGTAAATTGAATGTGACTCTGCAGTTTTAAATTATTGCAAGAAGTATAGGAGCCATGCTGGGTTGTATTTGAAAATGACTGTAGCCTAGATGATGTGTAAAATAATGTCTGCTTTGCACAGCATTCTTAATGCCACAGTTATGTCTGTCTTACTGTATTTTAAAAAGAAAAAAAGAAAAAAAGGACCATCTGAAGAAAGCTAAAGAGCGAGCCAAAAAAGGTTAGAAATCCAGACAAGATATCATAGGCCTTAATGACCTGGAACTATTTAGCAGAAGGACAACATAATTTGTTCTCCATGTGGCTGAGAGAACAAGAATTATGATGCTTAAATTACAGCAAGACAGATACATGTAAATATTAACAACTTTCTAATGGTAAAACAGCAAAGCAGATTTTTGAATCCTAATTCTCAGAGGTTTTAAAGTCAAGTTAAATAAATACCAGTTTAGGAAGGACTTGGATATGACACGTATTTGCTTTGAAATGAGGCTGAAATAATAAATGACTTCTCAAGACCTTCTGTTTCAGACACATTTTCTATGACTGGAATTCAGCAGGAGCTCCACTGAAATGTAGCAGCTGAGTCAGTAACCCTTGAACAGAAAAAGATCCACTGTGTTCTATTACTTTCACTACCTTTGTCACCATATATCTGAAACTCTTCAGTTGTAATTTCTTTGCTTCCAGAGAAATAGTTAATCTTTGTAGCCAATATTACTTCACAGTGACATGAAACTGCAACAATATTGTGTTTTTGTTGCTAAGATGTAGAGACAGCTTGCTTTTTTTCTCAAACAAAAGCAAAAAGATTTAAAAATGGCAAATAAGTGTCAAATAATTCTGTCTCAGATCATTAAATGAAGATTCAAAGATAATAATCTTAATATCAAGACAAAAATTACATTTCATATCAGACTTCTTGCTCTTGAGAGCATGCTTAATATAGAGTTAAGTTAAAGTAATTGAGGAGAATAAAGTATTTGCATAATTATATTCTGGAAATTGTTGTTGATCAGTCCGTTGAAATCTCCTGGAACACACAAATACATTGCTTTGTGAACCTGCTATTCCCAATATTACCTGTTTCATCTAGAGCAAATCTCATTAATACTACCAGTAAGTATGGGAAATATTGTCTGATGTACTTTGAGATTAATTATACTTGTGGCAATCTCTCCTTTATAAGAGAAAGCAATTCATTCAAACAATAGCAATTCTTTCTGAATTCACTTCAAATGTCGTTATGATAGAATGCAATTTTGGGAATAATGCAAATGTTTCAGTAGCTGGAAGCTATTTTGTTTTAATGAGGTATGCTCTAACATACCTCATATGCTCTGCAGTTTCTACCATTGGCATGATAAAGTAATACAGAGACAATGAATATGTTTAAATTTAGTATTGGTGTAATTCATCTGATGCTAAAGCTAAATTTAGCTAGTTGCTGTATTTTATTTGTGCAGATGACTCAAAAATAGTTTTTTTCTGCCAAGTTGTACCTTATAAAGGTTCAGTATCTAATTTTAATTTTCTTATAGCCATAATCCCTATGTTTATTGTGAACAGGGAGAGCTTGATGTTGTATTTCAGGAAGGAGAAAGCACAGTTCAATTATGTATGTGATCCAAGCCAAAACCTATTTGCTTACCAGGAAGCTGAAAAAAGAGGAACTGGTAGCTGTAATAACAGCTTTAATTTTCAGAAGCTTCTTGTCTGTATGCTGAAATTTTTCCTGTTATGCCCTACTATTGAGGACTAACATGCCCTTCTTTTCCACATGTAGTGCAATCTTGTTTTTTCCTGCTGACTGGGGGATTTATGTGACAATACAAAAGAAACAATTTAGCTTAATTGTGGATGTGTATTTCACTGGTTTTCTCTTGGCTGATCGTACCCAGAGATGATGGGAGTTGTGGTATTCTAAGCAGGACTTGTTTGGGATGAACAAAACTATGTCATGGGTGTATGATCTTGAGGTCTTCTCTGGTGTTGCTGAGTCTCTGCTGGGAGGTAGAGGTGTCAATGACCTGTAAGGAGACCCCTGGAAACAAATAATATCACTGGGGGGTGGGGGGATGAGGCTGGGAGGTGGTGGTCTTAAGGTCAGCAATTCAGGGATTCAACCTGAGAATGAAGAATTGAAAAAGCAATGAGTTGAGTAGTGCAGAATTTGTAGTGCAATCCTGTCAATCAAGCGAGAGGGGAAGAGCAAGTGGCAAAGCTATAAAAGCAATAAGAGAAAGGTTGAAGAAAAAAAGAAATAAAGCTCATCAATAGCAAATGCCTATTAGAAAGGTATTTTCTCTGGTCCCTACAGAGCTCTACTGTGCAATTTAACAGATGCTTTGTTCTTGCAGATTATTTTTCACACAGCTTCAGCTTTACAGATAAAGCAAGGTCAGGAAGAAAAACATTCTTTTTCTCAGGAATGGTCAGTCCAATGGGAAATATCAAGCCAAGAAGCTATTAAAGTCAAGATATTAAGATTTCCATAAAGATCTTGAATGTATAGATTAAAAGCTGCAGAAAAAGAGTACCCATTTAAATATATGTCTTATCTGAACTTTTCTAAGCATATTAAAACAAGCAGGACAGGCAAAGAAATACTGTTAGACAAATCTAGGCCACATACTTAACTGGAATGAATCTCTGATCACTTTTCCCCTCTGTCATCCTGAGATTACAATTTCAGTTTGGCTCTTCGGAGAATTCTTTAATGCCTGTTGCAAGTTACTCTGGTTAAAGTGCTCTGATCTCCTGATACACCTGAAAAACCAATAGTGAGGAGAGGGTACAGAAGGCAATGTATAGCCAGAGTTCATATTACTATCATAAAATCTGGCTTTTTAAGTCTTTTTTTTTTTTTTTTTGGATACATAGTGCTCTGTCATCTTAATCAGTTGGTTTTGAGTGTTTAAACTTGTGCCTTCATCTGGTACCATTGATCGTGTATATCAACATGGTAACAACCTAGGCTTAGATTATTAAGTAGATAACTCTGTTGCAAACATTTGTTATTTCTTCTGTGTCTGAATTTTACTGTTATTCAGATAGACTCGTGTTGTGACCATGGGACTTGTGAAAGTGTAAATGTTCTGTATGTAGGCACAACCCAAAAATTCTGTTTTCTGGCAAAAAGCTTTATGAAAGAAAAGCCATCTTGCATTCAGGGAGGAAAAGTTTTTCAGCTGTAGAGAAACTGGAGATTTTTTCAGTTGTATGTCTTGGTTTCATAGGGACTGCAGATAAGACACAGAATATGTGTTTTAAGCATCCAGCCAAGTAGTGGGTCTGTGCTTGTTTCCCCTTCTGAAAACTGCCCAAACCCTCTGGAAAAGGATAACTATGTGAATAAAGATGACTGTGTCACATATTTTAAATATATGCTGTATATTCAAATTGTTAACCACAGAACCATTTACATCAGGAACACCTTTCAATCTCAGCACTATATTTATCAGAGACCGTGATCCCAAGTCCTGTGTGAACACTGGTCTGAATTTCTCATCTGCACAGCTGAGCTGGACTGTAATCCTTTAGGAACAGTTCCCTTGATTTCTTGGTTTGGGGCCCTGGTGTATGAATTCCTTTGACTTGAGTTCCTCTGAAGTTGTCTGAGAGAAAAGCAAGATAAACTCAATGTAATTGTGACTTCCTATTTTATCCCCAGCAGTTCGTGTTGAAGAACCCCCTTAGCTACTAGTGCTGCTGCCTATAAATTGCATTTTGTACCCCTCTACCAAAATTGATTTGCCTGGATACTGCACTCTCTTTGGGAATGGGATATGCTTACTCCTCTCTGGTAAAAGACTTCCTTTTAATAACAGGAAAAATCTGTCAGAGCTGATAGTGTTCCCTCTCATCCCGTCAGCCTCCCTCATTAAACAGTGTACTGTGTCAGCTCTGCAGAGGATGTTAAGTGGATTCTCTAACTTGTATTATTGGTGTTTCTCTGACAGCTCAGGCAATTTCAGTAACATGTGGTTTTCATCTCTAAGGTATTTTATATCTTCACCTGAAACTAAGAGATTTTTAACCAAGTTTTCTTACTGAAACTAGAACTTGTTTACCAACATTTTAAAGTGTCTCTTCTACATCTGGACCAAGTATGATGAGAGCTGATAAATGATTTCCTATTTTACTTTTACACCTGAGCATCCAGGGGACAGTTCAGAAGGAGGTTTATGGATATGAGGAAAAATTTCTTCACCAAAAGGGTTGTCAAGCACTGAAAAAGGCTGCCCAGAGTAGTGGTGGAGTCACCATCTCTGGATGTTTTTAAAAGAAGTGTAGATGTGGAGTCTGGAGACATGGTTTCATGGTGGTCTTGGCAGTGCTGGGTTAATGGTTGGACTCAATGATGTTTGAGGTCTTTGCCAGCCTCATTTATTCTAACTGCTTTCTTGAAAATATATCTTACACAAAAGAATCCTAAAAGTGAACAAGGGTATTGTTTTACTGAAGCTGAGTTAGTTGAATGCTATTTTCTGATGGCAGTCTTTGAATACCTGAATTTCATAAAATTACCTATGAACTGACATAAAAAAATTGAACAAATGGAACTTAGGTTGACAATCTGAACTGCTCACTGGTATATTTAGCAGAAATTACAAGTTTGTAGTGCCATCCAGAAAGGTCAGACTCTTTTAAAAAATTTTATAGTTATAAAACTAGCTGCCAGCTTTAATAGTCAAGACATTTTATAAAATGAAAGTTATGCTAAAATAGAGATGATCTAAATATAGCCATATAATATGCATAGCAGGAACCTGGCATGAATATTGTTTATTCAGAAACCCACTTACACTTCAATAACATGGCTGCCAGTGTTGCTAAATGCAACCAATAAGTGATTTGGGCCTCTTAATATACGTTGTGTGTGTGGTCTTTTTAATTTCTTTTTAGCAAACACCTTCATCATCTTTAGTGTAGGTCCAGGACTAAGGGGGAGGGATCCATGTGACTCAAACAAACAGCTCACAGATGTAGCTGCATTACCCTGTTGGCTTTTGGGAGCAGCAAGTATCAGTTGCTGGGCATATATTTCATTCAGTCTTCACAGAAATTATCAAACAGGACTCCTGCTGTTATGAAATAAATAATGTGAGAATAACAAGCTTGCTCCGGAAGCAGATGTCTCTGAGTGCAGTTGGTGATGGGATGAAGGAAAAAGGTGCTATTTATTACTAGTTATTATAAAATAGCTCTTCTGCTGCTATAACACCAACAGGTTCCTTGCTTTTATGGAATAAAGCGAAACACTACAATTTGGGGAAGATTCTTTAGTGTGGGTTTGGATCTTTGCTTCATAATAATCTGTAAAGCTTGTAGGGAGCCATCATTTGGAACATTTAATAAAAACACATTTTTAAACCAGTGGAGTTATCACCTTCAAGTCTGACTGTAAGATGTATGAAATGATTGATGCTACAAGAAAATACAAGGATTTCTTTCCGGAAGATGTGTTTTTACACATGTTGCTATGTGTTCTGACACTAAGTGATGAGTTGAAAGAACTGTTGGGCATGAAGCAGCAAGGCAGAGTGAAGAGAAGCCTTTGCATTTGAATAATGTGTTACTAAAACAGCTGACACTGAGGAGGCCTGACTTTCTGACTAAAAGAAAACCCAAAAAAGTAATGAAAGGAATAACCGTAAGTTTAAATATTATCAAACTTTTTTTCTGAAACCACAGATTGCTTTGTTTATTTCTTTTAGCTCTTGAGTTTTAAGGGTTTGGAACCAAGATGATTGTTTAAAATGAATAGCAAATAGAAAGCACGTTTTAAATCCTATGTTCTGTAAGACACTGTATCTTCCTCACTGTGTCTCTAATATCAAGCTCTACATCAGTGAAATCTGGCACCATCTGGAAGCCAATCCTGCTTCCACTGGAGCTAAAGATAAATTTCTTCCTTAATGGAAATGAAACATAATCTTTTCATAGAATATTTCATTTTCATATTAAACCTGTAGCTTTTTCTGTTCATTCTTCATTAGCCATAAATTTCAGCCCGGGCTCAGAAATTGCATGAGCTAAAGAAACCATATGTTTGAGATTATATGTTAGTAAAACTTTTCTGATTTGTCACAACTCCTTTGAACTAGGTTTCTGGCATGTTCCTCTGTAAATATTTGAAATGAGATATTTGTGTGCCAGAGAACTGAAGGAATTCAGTTTACTGTGGAATATGTGAAATATCTCTTGAATAATTTATGATGAAGCAACCTAATTAGAGGTTTATTAAGCTTTAATTTGATGCTTTAAAATTAAACAACAGGAATGGTGAAGTAAAATGGTTTTAATACCATGTGTAGTGGAGAGTATATGAGTTACCCTATGTACCCATACCTTCCAGGATCAGATCAAGTACTGACAGTTTAGTTCTATGAGCTCTTAGGTGTGCTTAGCTTGGTACGACAGTGGGGTTTTTTTCTTCTATATAATTTCAACTTGCTTGAAAATCTTAGTAGGGCATTACCATGTAGAGTGCACATATAAAAAGAGGATTTTGGAGGGAGAGTATCCCTACCTGCAAGAAGGAAAGTTTCTACAGTAAACTGTAGAACTACTTGAAGCATTTGTGGGGAGATGTGTGCCTTAAATAAGAAAAAGCCACATAGAATTTTTTTATTTAGTCCATTATCCTAAACAGGTATCCACACCCCTCTAAGAAATGCTGCTTTTCCAAGAAGCAGAACCATCTACCCAAAATGGGATGCTAATTACAGATGCAGTCTAGGAACTCTCTGTGTCCATATAGAACATGGTGTGGAAAGTATTCCTGTCACTGGGAGGTGTCCCACAGAAACAGCACAAGGTTTTAACTTGCATTGTGCTTCATAACCGGAACAGTGATTTAAATATAAGGATTTATTATACAAAAATGTATGTGTATTCTCAAACCTGAATCCACCAATTTGAAATGCCTTAAATTACGACAGAAATCCAGGCAGCAGGTCTTCAGCTTCAAGGAAGAGACACAATCTTTCATTAGAAAGTATTTAAGGTGTTGCCTGTTGTCTTGCTCTCCTCCATGTTTCATTAAATGCTTGTTTCTTTCATTTACAGCTGGGTAGACCGTGTTCTTCCTCAAAAATGTAGGCTGTTCCCACAGGCAACTAGGAAAGTTGGGAAATCAATAATTATCAAAATATTTTGAATGAGAGTTTGACAGCTGCTGAAAGAACTTGGGAGCATAGATCATTTGCATGGGACATACTCAGAATTGCAATTTTGAGGATATGTTTTTGAGGACAGTACTTTCCTGCAGTCACATATTTACAATCAATTAGACAAAATGCAAGACGTTATTCCAAATCCATGCAAAACAGGCTTTATATTATAATTATCATGTTCTTTAAATTTTTGAATTGGATAGTTGGCACACTTTCAAATGCCAGATCTGCCTTAATTGTTTGTCTGGCTTGCCTACACATGGATTATCTATATTGTGTCCTGTTTCTTAATGTGTTTCTCTACAGGCTTCAAGATCTCTCTGGTCCAGCGATTCTTTTATGGTTTGTTTTGCTTAGACAGCTGGAGACTAAATTCTGGTTTTAAGGGAGAACACAAAACTGTGCAAATATATGTTTTCAAAATATCTAGGAATAAACACATTGTCTAGCAAAGCCAATAAGCATGTTTTGCACACTTACTGTTTAATGAAAAACAATGTGTGTTTATAGAGAAATCAGTTTATAGAGAAAACAGCTATAAATTTATTTCCTGTAACAGAACAGGAGAAAGAAAAAAGCTCAGAAAAATGTAGCCAGTAGTAAAAGATACCTGATTAAAAAAAAAAAATTACAACATGCCTACCAATTGGTTTTGTGAAAGTTAAGAACAAATGCTTCAAACCGAGGTAGCTCAGAGAATTGCCACAATCCTCTGGATTTTTAAGTGCATATATAATCTTTATAAAGCCTTTGAGATCTTCTTATTAGTGGAAAAAAACCCCACTGTTCCAAATTACAGCTTCTAAGAAGATGGTATGCTGCCAGGACTTCACACGGGAAAATAACTAGTCCTGGAATTGAAACAGAGCTTCTTTTTCAATGAGCCTAAAAACCTGAACAGCCTGTGCTCATTCACTTTGTGAAGATCCACCCTTGTGACCTAAGCAGGCTCTGTTAGCCATATGCTGATAGATATTATGCAAGTGCTGTATGTTCTCTCATTTGATGACTTGAATGCCTTCAGCTGTGTGTAAGATTTATCTGAAGCTCAAAATAGAGAGCAAATTTGTCTTCTGCTGGCAGAAGTGCTGCACTTGCTTTTGAAACACCGTTAATCCTGAGCAGAGACTACCCAACTGAGAACATTTGTGAAACTATCTTTTCAAACACTTGCCTTTAGTTAGGAGAGAAGTTGAAGACTGAGACTTGCTGGATCTTTGGTATGCAAAACCTTGAGATGAGAGCAGGTGGGATGACATGCAAGAGCCTGAATGTTAAAAGGAAAAGACCTAAATCTCGAGGGAAACAAGATATTCAGTCAGGATTGAGAGAAGATTAGCTGTCAAAGTGAAAGAAGTAAGTCTGGTTGTTTCACTCGCTGTGTACACTTCCCACATATTAAGCCCTCAGAATTCTGCTTTTCAAAATTAGAGTTGAATTGTGTTGAACTGCTGTCCTACAGCTTTTTAAACACCATAGATATTACACACAATAAGTAGAAGGGACAACAGCTGCTCAGTATGAAATGGTATAAGACATTCTTCACACTCAGAGTTGCAAGTGGCCTCCCCAAGGGCCAAATGAGGTGCTTTTGGGCGGGAAAACTTGAACTTGAGCTCTGAGCTGTGTCATGGATGATATCCAGGCTAATCTGCTTAAAATTAGCTTGCATATCTCATTATCCCTTGGTAACTCATCTTGTATGCAGCATAGGCATATTCATAGTAGCTGCCTGAGGGTATTCATTAGGAAATGCAGATTTTTTCAATATTCAAAATATTCTTTTTATTTACAGTTTTCCAGCTCTTGTAATTGCAACTCTCAAACTTAGCTGTACACCGTTAGACCACGAGACTTTTTTTTCCACTACCTTTATTCTGGAATCAGTCATTTAAAATTATCACTTGACTGGAAAGACAAGAAAGAAAACACAGTTGAAGTTTTTTCCTAACGGATGATTCAAGGATAAAAAAACCTAAACACTTCAACACAACATCTAAGAGAGAATGAATTTGGATTTGAAGAATATTGGCACTTTTTCCAAAGTTTTGGGAGCATGGGGAACAATTGAAATTTGAAGATGGGCCTAATGTTCAGAGACAGGGAGACGCTCAGAAGGTTATGAGAATAACCTCCCTGTATACACCATGAGGGTGATTAGCAATATGGAAATTTCTTAATCTAACTTAGTAGAATCAAAATTTACACAGACTTCTGTGCTTGATTTCCCCCAAAACGTTTACTATTTTTTTTGTCTGTTTGGACAAATTCACATTTTTCTGTTTAGACAAAATCACTTATCATCCTAGGTGTTGCTCCCTTCTAACTTTGCCTTCAAAGAAAATCATACAACTACAGCTGTGGTATGATTTGGAGTCCTATAACTGTGTGCTGTTATTCTTCGTGCAGACACTTCCGAGAATGCTGGTAATGGTTTAGCTTTGAAGAGTCTCAGCTAAACTGGATGAAAGTACTCCTATTGCAAGAAGTTATATTGAGGTAAATGATAAAGATTCCCATTTAGAAACAAGCTTGTATAGAAAATGCTTGATGGTTTGATAATGTTTGCAAAGCATATAAAGTACTAATAATCATCAAATTATTAACAGTGTTTTGCACTCTACTTACAAACTGAGTGACATTCCCTTTAAAATTGTTATTGTTGTGGTAACTTCAAATTTCACTGGAGCAGTTAGAGAAAAATCCATATAGTAACTTATCTTAATACTGTCTGGATATGTGTGAAAACTATTTCCTATAATTTAAGTATGTTTGAATTTGAGAATATCAGTACTTACTGTAAATGCGGCTTTCAGTTCTCTTTTAAAAGCAGATTTTTAATTTTAAAAGTGTTTGCTTATTTTTAGTTAGTCTGTTTTGACATTACAATTGACAAGAAAGATAAGAGCAAAGATCAGCTAAGGAGGAAAAAGGGATTTTGTGTCTTTGTACACTTGGGGCAACTCAAAGAAATTGGAGCAGATGCAGTGTACTTGGAAGTGAAAAGAATAAGTTGATTAGGAATGTTTGTTCTCTCCAACTCTGATTGTGTAACCCTGAGGAGACTCAGCTGTATACTGGCCTTGGCATACACATAATCCAAGCTTCCATAGTCTAATGTTGATTTAAGGAGTGAAATGTTTAATGATTTATTTTTTTTCAATAAAAATTGCAGTAGGCAGCTAATGGCAGCCATGAACCCCCTACACAGGCACGAGATAGTTCTCCACAGTGGAATCACATATATCTGAAATACATCGGTCCTCAGGCTTTCCACTGGTATATTGGCTCCCACATGTTTACTTAAAAATAGCATATATTAGAATAGCTTGACAGAAATTGTGACTAGACTAGTAGTCAGTAACCTCAGGAAAAGGAGACTAAATGTATGCCAAGTTGACACTTTCTTACAGTGTACTGTAAACACTGGAAATAGTCATTTGCTGCTGAAGTCCAATAGTGTGAAAGAAAAACACTTAAAAAGATATCAGTATATAGTCGGCAGTTATAAAAAAACCTAATCTGAAATGAAAAAGACTCTTGTTCTGGTCTCTGTTTACCACAGTGATGTTGCAGAGTAGCACCAATGAATCATGAATTGTAACCTGCCAGTGTTATTGCTACCACTGAAGTCGTCAGACTTGGTAGGAACTGGAAATCTCCGAAGCCAGGTAGGAGACAGCAAAGAAATATGATGTCTCTATTACTGCCTCTCCTTCATAACAAGTTAACTTCATAAACACCAGAATTAGGAAGCTGTTTGCCCGTGTATGTGTGCTTTATGTCTGCTTGCATGTTTTGTCTCAAGTTTTCTCTCTGATTAGAACATAAGTTCTCTTTCCTGGAAATACTCAGAATTTTAAGAAAGCATAAGTATGTTCTGAAGCTTTTCTCTCAGTGGAATATGTAATGTGATTACATAAAGATCTCTCTCTTCCCATCTGTTTAGTGTCACAGAACTTGTGGGAACATAATATCTCTGAGGCCATGTCCCTCTGTCAAATTTTGTTAAAATTGAGGAATATGTTCCAAAGCTATTGAAGGAGACAAACAGTGTGAAGTTCTAATCCACATTTCCTTAGGATCGGGGGAAAAAAATCAGTGTTCCATATCTCTATGACAGAAAAACAATTTAACTTCATTACAAAATTTCACTGCTAGGTTTATAGTATCTGTGAATTATGTTATTGCTGAGTTTGCCTTACTGCCCTTTTGTTTAGATGGAACAACGTAGTTATTTGCTACTTGGGCTTCAGGAGCTGTTTTTGGACACTGTGGGTGAGGCACTGTACAGCTCATGTCACGTCATTGGCATCAGGGGAAAAAAGGAACCTTTGCAAACAAAACCTTGATTAATACTGAACACCAGTCTTACTTTTCTAGTCTCTGATGGTTAAACTGGAGATGCCACCATAAGCACTTACTGAGGAAAAAAATCTTGCTTATTTGGTTTTCGTTTTCCAGGTAAAATGTTGCATCTGAGAATGCAGTCAGTGAGGAGAGTCACTCAGTCAAAACAGATACAAATATGAATTCTGTCTGTTAATTGTTTTTGTCTCTCTGTTTTTTAATCATAGATTTTGCTTTCAAACCTAAAATTTTAAAATCTTGACCTAGGAAATTATTAGGTCAAGAAAATATTGAGTTAAGAAATTATTGCACCATAAGAATGGGTTGGCTGCCAGGGAAAACGAATAAATGAAGATAACTTAAGACATTGCATTGAACATAATTTCCAACTTCCACATTTTTGGTTTAGCTTGGTGCTGCTATGTCTCAGCTTTACTAAGTTTGTGGAGACAATATCTGTTCTCCGTTAAATTGTGGCATTTTCTTTCTTATTATCTTTTTTACAATTCAGCACTTGAGATACTTTCCTTTTCTGTCCTTGTTCACGCTATCGGTAAGTTCTTCAGAAAACTAAATTAGGTAGTTGATAAAGTCACGTATTAGATTATGCTCCTCATTAAATTTCACACAGTGAAGGTTTCCCTTTGTCCATGAATCCAAAGTGATGATGCGTGGCTGCTTTGCCTGTGCTAATGGAATATCTAACTTTGTTTTACATTGGTGGAAATGATCCATTGCTCTGTTGAGGGAGTGGAAATGTTTTGCCAGATACAATTTTCCTGTTCTTACTAAGGCAACAACAATTGCTTTTTAACAATGCAAATGAAGAGCATCAGCATAATGATAGTTCTCTCAGTATTTGAAAAATTACATATGTTTGACTTTTTACAGTTATAATGAAAGTATTAGTAGAACTTAATAACACTAAATAACTGTTCTTTCTATATTTCCATCCAAAAAAACAACCTGAGTATTTTATAGGTGTTTTTTTTTCTTCTGGAGTCTAAATCTCCTAAAGATAATAATTTAAAAAAAATATGACATTGTATACTTTAATTGTTTTCTTTTTGCCTCTTTCATCATGTGAGTTCTATGAAAGATGGCTAAATAATCTTGGCAGTTGTTTTGGAACTTGAGTTTTGTAAACTACTGGGGCTCAGAGTCAGTCATCATCTATACGAGGGCTCAGAGTCAGTCATCATCTATACGAAGGCTCAGTTTTAGAAAATACTTCATTGTAAGGTGTTTTTCCTTTAAAAAAAAGCCACTGAAGACACATAATAAGTTTTAAATTGATTGCTGTATGTTTCCAGGGTCTCTGGACTGAGGACTGTTGGCCAGCACATTTTAGTTTATCATATTTCATAAAACCAAAAGACAAATCCTTCCCAATAGCTAAGCAATCCCTGTTGTAATTAATGAGCAAATACTTGAAGAATATTAAAGAACAAAACTCAAAACAACACTCTAAAGCCGGAGGTGACTATGCATTTAAGGAAATAGTGGTGCACCAGCCACTGATACAAAGGTACTGATATATTTATTTAAAAATAAAACTGTGTTGATAATTTTCTTAGGTATTATCTCTGCTTTGTGCTTTCTTACATTAGCTGCTTCTATCTGCATAGCAGCATTCTCAGCAGCATAAAATGCTTTTGTATAATAAACTCTTCTCTCCTTTAAGGGACTGCAATGTTTCTCTTATCCTTTTTTTTTTGGAGAGTGCAAGTAAATGTTTGTCTTTTCTAATGGCTAATGCTACTTATTATTTGGCTCTTACCTTTTTCTTTTTTTTTTTTTTGAGATTTTGTGGTGGGTTGGCCCTGGCTGCACATCAGGTGCCCAGAAAGCTGCTCTTTCACTCCCTTCCTCAGCTGGACAGGGGAGAAAAAACATGAAAGGCTTATGGGTCAAGATAAGGGCAGGGGGAGATCCCTCAGCATTTAGCAATACAGGCAAAACAGACTCAACTTGGGGAAATTAGTTTTATTTATTAACACTGAAATCAGAGTAGAATACTGAGAAATTAAATATTAAAACACCTTCCCTCCACCTCTTCCTTCTTCCTAGGTTTAAGCTCTGATTTTCTCTACTTCCTCCCCCCCAGTGGTGCAGAGGGCTGGAGAATGGGGGCTCTGGTCAGTTCATCACACATTGGCTCTGCTGCTCCTTCCTCCTCATGGGAGAACTCCTCACACTCTTCCCCCCCTCCAGTGTGGGATCTCTCCCACAGGAGACAGTTCTTCATGAACTTCTCCAGTGTGAGTCCTTCCCACCTGCTGCAGTTCTTCCCAAACTGCTCCAGTGTGAGCCCCTTCCATGGAGTGCAGTCCTTCAGGAAGAGGCTGCTCTAGTGTGGGTTCCCCACTGGGTCACAAGTCCTGACAGCAGACCTGCTCCTGCTTGAGCTCTTCTCTCCACGGGGCCACAGGTGCTGCCAGAACTCTGCTCCAGTGTGGGATTTCTGAGGGGTCACATCCACCTGCTCTGGTGTGAGATCCTCCATGGGCTGCAGGTGGATCTCTGCTACCTCTTGGACCTCCATGGTCTGCAGGGGCACAGCTGCCTCACCATGGGCTACACCACGGGCTGCACCACAGACTGCAGGGGAACCTCAGCTCCAGAGCCTGGAGAACCTCCTCCTCCTCCTTCTGCCCTGACCTGGGTGTCTGCAGGGCTGTTCCTCTCATGTATTCTCACTCCTCTCTTTGGCTGCAGCAGTACAGTTTTCTTGTCCTCCATCCATCCATCCATCCATCCATCCATCCATCCATCCATGTTGTCCCAGAGGCACTACCACAGTCACAGATGGACTCAGCCTTGGGCAATGGTAAGTCTGTCTTGGAGTCACCTGAAACTTGGGCTATCAGACACGGGGGAAGCTTCTAGCAGTTTGTCATAGCAGCTGCCTCCATAGCTGCTCTGCAGCCCCCCTGCTACCAAAACCTTGCCATGCAAACCCAATACAGATTTCCAGAACAGAATTCCAAACTTATAGGAGCTGTTGCTCAAAAAACTTTCAGCCTTTGCTACGAAAGAAATTACAAAAATGTCTAAGAGGTCACAAGTTTTGGGTTAGCTTCACTTTTTTGGTACTTGGCCTGTTCTTTGGAATACACTGTCACACTCTTAATTTTTTCAGTTCTCTGCACCTAATGACATCTAGCAATGGACTTGAGGGTATGTCACATTTTTAACTCATTAGCAAGTGGCCTTTTCTCCTGTGCTGTTAAATTGTGTGGGCTCGTGTGAGTTCACCTCATTACAGTATTTGCATATTCTCTAATAAGGATAATTTTCCTCCGCACATCCTTCTCTTTATTGTTTATCATCTGCAGTCTGTGACTTTTCTAATCACTAATCAGAGTTAGCAGAGGTTTGGTAATGTGTGGGATTTTATGGCACTGTCAGAGCTGCATTCAGCTGCTGCAGTCAGTGATTTATTGGAGCGGGTGGTGCCAATTTCTCTGTTGTTTGTACCTACAAACAATTGGAAATCAACTGCACGTCTCAAACCCTTTGGTGGATAACACTGATGGTCTTGTCTGTAACGGCTGGTCCATGTGCTACCTTTGTTTGACTCTGCCTTGGAACTAGATAGGCCGTTCTGCCTCAGATGTTTGCGTTTGCCTTTTTTCAGGCATTTTAGACTCAATCTTCCAGTGTCCAAGGATCCTTTTTATGCAATATCATTGTGCAATACCATTATTTTTATCCCTAACCTTTTCATTATACTTAGCAGAGTACCCAAAGAGCCTAACCTAAAACACCTTTTCTTGTGCTCTGATAGACAACTCCTTTGCACCCAGGCTGTAGGACTGATTGTATAATCTGAGATTAGTCACAAAATTCTCTTGAATCTTTACTTTGCTTTATGTTTTACTGGAAAACATCTTTCTCATGTCCCATGTGTGTATCAAGGTCAGTAGTCCTCAGATTTCTTCAGCACAGTCTGGGTTAATTCATGCAGTGGCAAACAGCTAAGAAAATGCTTCAGCATAGCAGCTACTTCTAAATCAGCTGTTGTCAGAAACTGGGTACCAACAAAAAGGTAACTTTTGCAGTTAAACAGAGAAGCCATCTGCAGCTGTTTTCCTTATACATGCTCAGTTTTGTGTCTGCTGGCAAACTTTGATTTATCAGTTCTTCCTAGATTGTTCTTACATTTTTAAAATAAACCCAAGTAGTGTCATGCTGGAGCTGAACGTGCTTACACAAATTTAACTTTGTTCTGTCTCTGGTTGTTTATAACAGAAAGTTTCACAGCTTTACCTATTCTGCAGGAAAATCAATTAAAAACAAAAGGGGGGTGTGTGTGAGTGGAAGTAAACTTGTGGTGAAGCATGGGGAGGAAAAATGAATTATAAACGAACAAGATGTTTGTAATTTCAGTGTTCATTTTAGATGAGCAGGGTTAACAAAGCTCTGTGTGATCCAGCTTTCCTAAACAGCTTTTCATAATGCTGAAACGTGCTGGATGTTGATGGATTGATCAGAATGTGCTCTTTCACAAAGTGCACAGTAAAAGGTCCACAGAGTGAGTTGAATTGCAAAAGCTGACAAATTGTTTCTAGCATGTTTGCTGCTGAGACACAAGACTTTTGCCGCTTGCTTTAAATGGAAGAACAAACAAGTGGACGGGCTCTCTGTTGTACACGGTCGGCATTTGGGGAAAGATGTCGCCTTAGAACTGTGCTGATGGCTGTGATTGCATCCCAGGGAGGAAGATGAAGTGTGTTTAGCTGGCTGTTTTAACAGGAACATGAAACCTTGTCTGGGTGAAAAATGCTGATGCTTTTATCGATAGGGCTCAGTAAACTGTAAAGTATATGCTGCCATCCATTTTAAATGCAATAAATGTAAGTGCTACCATAATTAGTTGTGGTACACTCACTTGTATTTCATTTTCCCAAGCTTGTTTCAGCTAGTTTTAGTTTTTCAACTGCTTCCCTCAGACGTTTGTGGCAATTGAGAGAACTTTAATATTATTCATTATTTTAATTTTTGCGAGTAGGTTAAATATTGATTTTAGTATTAAAAACACAGAACCGGAATTGCTGAAGGAATATTCTGCAAAGATACTCTTTCAGAGCAATTTATCTTACACACAGGGTTTGTGTTGAGAGGTCATGGTCAATGAAACAAAAAGGTGCCAGCAAAATCCCAGGCAGTGAATTCAATTGTATTGTAATTGTTGTCTTTGCAACATGACACTGTAGAGATCAAAAGTATCAGTGGGTTCAAGAAGAGATTAAGTAAATTAGTTAGGGATGGGATTCCTAAACTGTGCCCTGAGCTCTGGGAAATAGATTTTGTTAGCACTTCTGTCTGTGGATGTTTCTATATCCGGAGAAGCTGCACACAACCTTTTGGATAGTCCTGAAAACGTGGTAAAATTTGTTTGGACCTGCAAAAAAATGTAGATAACTGAAGCTGTCAGCAACAGCAAACTCATTTTACTGAAATGATTTTGTGTCTGACACACCTGACCTTTATTTGTCAGAATATTGACTTGGGTACAAAAGAGTTTCAAGCTCTGGTCAAAAGCTCAGTGTGATTTTATTTATACATGATCATATATTTCAAAGAAAAAGAGACATTATTTTGGCAAAAAAGACTTAAAATTTTAATTACTATGTTAATTAAATAAACAATAATTAAAATTAGGAAAAAATGACCCATCTATTTTGAAGCATTATGGATTACTGTAATAGTAAAAAGCAGATAAAGAGCTAAAATGAAATCTTCAATCACTGGGGTTTTTTAGGTTTTTCATAACATCAAACAGCTTATATATAGAAATTCAGATTTATGGTGAAAGAAAAGAGGCTTATCACAGCTAGTATAAGAGAGAAATAATAGAATATAATGGGCATTTATACCAAAATCTTTAATCAGCATTGTAATTGTTATTGTTATTATAATCCTATTTTATTATTTTCAGGGTTAGGTTTACTGTGTTTCTTCACAGAACAAAATTCCTTTAGCTGCTGGATTTGGCTGAATAGGTCTAGTGCTTTTTCTAGAATCATTTTTCTCAAATTGTTTCTGGAAAGTGCTCTAACCCTTTTGGCAGGAGCTCTCTCTCTCTCTCTCTTATTGCAGCTGTTCAATTTTGTATAAATAATTAAATATTCATTTGAAAAGGTATTGGCACTCAGGTGTTGCCCCTGCCAGCTGAGTGCCCTAACCCCAAAGCTATAGACTCGTTTTCAATGCTCTCTATTTGTCCCAATGAATATTTCAGTGTTTCATGTAAAATTGAACAACGTGAAGAGGACCGACTTTGGGAGATCTGTTGCAGCATGGTAAAAACATTCTTGCTGTCATGTAAAAGAAGAAGAATGAAGTTAATCATGGAGACATTAGATATGAGCTGTATTTGAACAAGAGTCATCTCACACCTCATAGAAGAGTCATAACTGTTGTAAATTCAAGTGTAAGGGAGTTGCAAAGTTCTCTCGTGATTACTTTTTTCTTTCAAAAAGAACGAAATGAAATATTTATTGATTTGTTGGAAGCTTGAAAACATTTTAGTGCTAGTTCTTTTATTTGGAGACTATAATTCTTACATTATGGATTGATGTGCTGTTGCCTTCTAACCTGCTGTTGAAAACTGTCCCCAGCCAAGCATCAAGTGCAGGAGAGATGGGAGTTTATCTGTTCATCTGTCCACTATATGAATTCAGAACTGCAGGGGGGTTATTCACACACCAAATAATATCTTGTGAGTGTGAAATTAAAAAAGGAAATTAAGTACGAGAAAATACTATTGAAAGTTTCAGGTGTTACCACAGAAACATGGGATAAAACATTCAGGTGTTTTTCAGTAAATTTTCTGTTTCCAGTGTTTTGCCAAAGCTGTCCACTGTGTTTTGTTCCTGTGGTACATAGGAAAATAGAGGCAAAAGGATTAACAGTTGACAAAATAAACCACATTAGCTGAGTATCAAGGAATATCATTTAGGAAAATTGGGTAGGAGGTGTTATTCAAATTTTGAATTTAAAAACCCCATCAAATCTTTATGTCATCTGTAGTTTAACACTACCTGTTGGTGTGTATGCCTATACATAGACAGATATGTCTACAGATATAAACAACTTTCAGGGTATTTTTTCCTGTTAGTGTCTCCAATTTTGAAAAATCTCCATTTTCAGTTTTCTAAGCTTTTTATCTTCTTTTACTTTCAAGTTAGTTAAGTGCATTCTTCTAAGAAAAAAAGGCAAATTTACCAAAAAAAATCCTACTTGTAGGAACTAAGAATACTAAGGTTGTACTTGAAAATGTATTTTGGATGGGGACTTCATTTCAACAAGATAATTTGCATCATGAGTGCATGTTCCCTCTCTTGGAGTACACTGACACTTTCTTTTTTCTCCTTGTGAACAATTTCTTAAAGAAGAAATGCCAGAAGCTAAGTACTCTGGTTTTTAGTTTAAAATGTCTCATGATGCCTCTTTTATGGGCTTCTGAGGTCTGTGAGGCAGAGTCTCTGATATCTTAGAACCTTGCAAAGTGTGAATAAAACAGCATGGCTAATTCCAAAGAGTCTGTTTTGATGTGATACCACTTTTCTAAAATGTAAATGGTAAAACATGTAAGGTAATCGACGTTCAGACTCAATATTTGAAACTGTTTACATCTGCACTTGTTTGCCTTTCCTCAGGCAATTTTAGCTGATGGCATGAAACCTATTGGATGCTTAACCTTGACAATCAGTCGTCATCTCTCTTAGGAAATCTGTTTTGAGGAGCCGGATGTTCTATACCCAAATTCTGTAGGTGTTCTTTTCCTTCAAGTAGAAAGAAGACTTGCAACCAGTTTCTGAGATCTGCTTTATCTTTATCTTTTATCCTTGGTGGGCTTCAGTTTACCTATTTCCTAATAATTTGTACTTGTAATACTGTAAAAGATTTGATGAAGTTTACCCTCAACACTTTGAAATTAGCAGAGGCAAAGATGTGTATTAGAGTGCTGCACTAGTATTGCAAGATAGAACTATCTTTATTTAAAAACAATCAGCATGTATCAGTGTCTCCAGATCCTATCTGCAGTTCAGTATGAAAGCTTGTTGATTGTGGTACTGCAGGGAAGTGAAACCTCTCTGTTTACATCTGCGAGGAACTAATAAATGCTTGTCTTTCTCACTTCTGTCCAGTTAAATCCAGCTCACTGCTTTCTCATCTTCCCTGGAGAAATCTAAGGAAGGAAAGTGTATTCTTTCTCTGAAATGCCCCTCCCAACCCTGGTTAGCTGGAGGTGAGAAAGTCTGAACATCCCAAGAGTTGAGTTACCAGGTAGCAGTTTGCTTTTACTGCAATATTATGTGTTTGAAATGGACTTTCCAGCTCTTCATATTCACAAGTCGCTGCATACAACACTCAGAGATGGATTTTTTTCATTCCTTTGAACTCCTTGTAGTCCTTTCCCCTGGGAAAAGGGGTATAAAAACCTAATGATGTCACTTTACACACGAATGTGGGCCGGATGGCACTTTTTAAACAAATGTCTAAAGTGTTTGCTTTAATTTTGTCTCCTGAATGTAATAAAGTGCACGGGCACAGTGACAAATTTCTAGGATGTTTATCAGTAAGACTGGGTACATTGCCTGATTCTTAAAAGCAATTAGGCCACAATTAGTTTTCTTTAAATATTGCACTGACCTCTGCACGCAAGCTTAAGGTCCACAAACATATTGAGTATTTTTTCATTAATCAAGGAAAAGCATTATTGAAAAGGTTCTAATTTAGAAATATTTATAAATAATTCAGATCTAAGTCAATCTGACTAATTTCCTTGGGGTATTTTTGTGGTTTCTTGCTTTGTTCTTTAATTGAACATAGTTATAGGAGAGGAAACTCCAGACTTCTTTACCTCCATCTTTGTTTTGCCTTTTAAAATCTTCTTCTAAAGCAAGTAGAGTCCAAGAGTGAGGAGGGGTACTGAGAGTACTGAAAAGTGTGCGGGTTTTTTAAGTTGTAATGTTTGTGAATGCTAAAGGAGCAACATTGTCATTTTACTCTGATGCTGGAATGTTGTTGGTATCTGTAAAGCACAGTCCAGTCATCTGTATTTAGGTCCATTAGTTACCCAAGCACTCGTCTATTTGCATTACAAACTGTAGGCAAGTTAACTCTTGGTGCTAGAAATGCTTTGGTCTATTCCGACAATTTCAGAGGGATATGAGGCCCGTTCAGCCCAGCTGGCTGCAGCAGCTCCTACTTCAAAGTCTGGAAAACCATGAGGCGAAATATTTTCTATTCAACAGATTTTTCTGCCCATTAACAGCCAATTTAGTTGAATCTGCTGTGTGCTACTTGAAGTGCCAGCTACCAGGAACAGGTAGCATGTGTATTTCAGGGAAAAGAAGGAAACTTTAAAAGCAAAGTCTGTTTTCATCTCCTGTGAATGTTTCACCCACGAGCTTAGGTTTGCAACTAAGTGAGCACAGCTTTTCTTCAATGTAGTCTTAGATGGTTTCTTCTGAAATATGACAACTACACCTAGAAGAGCTAGAATTACTATTTCATATCCCTTAGAACCTGTCCTAGTTTAGCTCTGCTTTGCTAGTGTAAGTTCCTGTTCAACTCCTCAAAAAACTGGAAGTAGAATTTGGTCCTTCTGCCCGATATCAGACGGGATTTGTGCAGTGGTGACACCTACAACATGAATGCCTGATATTTGAAAAATGTCTAGGTTTACTATACTTTTAAAGGTATTTGTCAATAATAAGTCTAATACTTTACTGAGCTAAAGATCAGCATTTGAACGGGTGAATGCTGCAGAACCTTGGAAAAGACTGTGCATAACGTAAACCACTTACAGGTGAGGAACGGGATGTGTAATATCAAATGATATTTTCTGCAATATTTTGCCCATGAAACTGCTTTAAAACTACTCACTGATAGAGTATGTCTCAAGATGCCAGTGTTATTCCTGAATTTAACCACTTCTGCAGCAAGTCCATCCCTTTTCATGATAGATACTGTACGGGTTTATGTGTGTTGACCTCTTAGGAGGGATACACACTGAAGTAAACATCCGTCTACTTATCATTTACTAAAATGATGAGATGTCTTCATAGTGTTCTTCCCCTGTATGTTCTGAAGAGAACATCTAAGTTTAGTAGACACTAGACTTCGTAAATTTTCTTCCCAGCTATATTTTTATACCATGTCAAAACATGTACATTTTAAGTAGGTTCATTACCAAGAGTTCAACATTCAAGAGCAGTCTCAAAATAAAAGAATACTGTGCATGCAAAAGAAAAATGAGAGGATGCAATACAACATATATAGTGTACATGAAGATTTAAAATGAAATAATTGCTCTTCTTTTATTTTATATGCAAGAAATGTAAAGACAGTTCTTTTGAGCTTGTCAATTAGTGTATTATATCTTTTTGTGTGTGTGTCTGCTTGTAGAACAGTAAGATGCAGCAATTCCTGATCAGTTTTATGATGCTTTGAATCATAGAGCACAGTTGATCTTAGTGTTGCTAATCATAGGAATAAACAGAGACCTCTCTAGGCACAGCAGAGTAGGGAAGCAAAATGACTGTGGGCTGAATGTCCTCATCACCTCCGTACAAAGACAGAGAGGAAATTCTCTCATAATCAAAATTTTTTTTTATTATGAGCCACTTTCCCTCTTCTCTCATTAACCAAGGCCCTCCATCTAGCTCTCCTTTTTCTCTTTTCTGGGATAGGCACAGTGTGATTATACCTTGTTTTCTCACTGGTTCTTGTTTTTGAATTGGCAAAATTCAGTTTTGTTTGCATCAATGAGAACTGTTGAACTGGCTTTGAAAATTACCTCACTTGATTCCTGTATATACATGTGCATTTAAAATACATTAGATTAAACTGTTTTTAGCCTTTTTTCTCTATAGGATCTGATGTAAGTCAGTACAGGTAATAGTCTGATTAACAGTGTGCCTAGAAAGTGTTGTTAGGCTCAGTTACATACTAAATTCAAACCAAAAAAATCTGGCTCAAGAAACCTTTGTAACTATTTAAACAAAGATATGTGATTAATGCCATTTCTTGTTCCCCCAGTGTTCAACTCTGCAAAGGTTATTTATGGGATTAATTAAATCAGCAATGTACTATTTGCCATGTGTCTGCCATAAAAATAAACTCCTTAAAAGCTCCAAAGAGCACAGAATGCCTGTGGCAAAACCTCAATCTGAACATAGAGCCTGATCTTATTTTCAAGTGATCTTTCCAGCCTTCTGAAAAATAATGTGGAGGTCCATTGCACAGTAAGTTCTGTCCCAGCTTCTAGGGTTTGAAAATGAATCAACACGCAGTTCGGGGTGTCAAATGAGCATAAATTAAATTGAGTTGTTCGAAGGTTTTCGTTGAGAGGAAAATTTAAATTCTAATTTAAGTTTATCAGCTAACTGGGCTCTTCATTTTTCCTGGACAGTACTTCAGATACGTTCAAGCCCTTTGCCTGAGAGCACACTGCAGTGTGCTCCTGCACTTGTAATGAAAAGCACTTGTAATTAGTACGGTTACTTTCTTATGCAAACTATTCTCGAGTACTGGAGAAGCTTTAATATTCATATTTTTTGCTTTGTACTTCACAGGTTTTAATCTGATAGCAGCACATCAATGGCAACAAGATTTGAGGGTTGTTAGAGAATCAGGTGTGTCTTCTTTACAAACTTTATGGACAATAAATCTGTTCATACGCTAGATTTTTGTTCAGGCATTCCATAAACAAAGACCTCTCTGGTGTATATAAAATTATTTTGAATTTTAACTTCCGATACTCTCTTTTTGATAAAGCATTAAGATTGTACACTCCTTGTGAGTAGCAATTTACAGTGACATTCTGGCCTGTGGGAGAGGACAGAAAGCTGTCACAATCCTGTCATGCATTGAGATCGTGCTTTTATTCTAAAATGGCTTAAAATCTCATTCAGAATGATGAGTGTTAGCATCAGAATAAATTTATTTCCTCACATCCATCAAGCACCTAAGGCTCTTGCAAGGCCTTAGCAGAATAGTTTGGGCTCAAGATACAGATTGTTCAAGCTTTTAGTTCTTCTGTCTTTCATCTTCGTGTAATGAGACTCACCATTATTCCTGGAGTTTTACAAGACTTTGGGGGACTTAAACAGTATTTGTTCTATTAGCTTTCTCTGATGTAGCTGGGAAAAGGCTTTGTGTGTTGAGCAGAGTAATAAATGCATTCTGTGGAAAGAATGAAGCGGAAGAGGAAAGAATAAAATAGATAAGTAGAACAGTGTATAGAATTGGCAGTTCTTAATTCCCCTCATGTGGAGACTGTGCTGCATGATACTGAAGGTAGAAATCAATTAAATGCTTAAGACTGATAAAATTCTCATTAGCAGAATCTCAAAACTCTGAATCAACAGGGGTACCAGGGCTTGAAGATAGGAAAGATGAAGAAAGGGGAAAGGGAAATTCCTTTGGAAAGACAGTAGTTCCTTGGAGTATCCTGATTATTGGTCTGTACCAATTTATTTCTATTTCTTCCTCTTCCTATTGATCCCTGTAAAAATCGTGAAGGACTCAAGGGAATTTGTGATAAGTTCAAGTTTCTATTGCACTTCTCCATTCTCCAATTTAGGCAATTGCCTTCCACAAGAAAGGACTTTGATCGGAAACTTAATTTCATTTTTTAGTTCAGCAATTGTATATAGAGAAATAAAAACTGATTGACAAAACCCGTATTCTTTATATTGTCCCAGAGGAGACTGTCAAAAAAATGACTTATAATTTCTCTGACACGTGAAAAAAGCATCGTTTTTGCCTCTCTGCCTCTCTCCAGTTCTTGGTGCTTCTGCCAGAATCTGGCTTTCTAGTTTTGTCTCTGTAGGATCATCCCCATTCCAAAATGCTATTTATCAGAAAATGGATTTGTGACCATATTTCACAAGTGTGCTGTCATCCTAACTGATCATTACAGGGAGTAGCCAATTCCAAGTTGCTCCTGCTGATGGGAATGAGAGGAGAGGAAAAGCGGGTGCAATTGGGCAGAACTATTGAGTACCTGCACATTCCTCCATATATCCAGGGAAGAAAAATTAACCTGAGAAAGAACTTTTGGAGCCAGTGGCTTTTCTATAGAAAACTGAGCGTCAGGGACATGTTAAATGAAACCAAGTGCGTGGCACAAGCTTAAGGAGAGAGTATTAAGTCCAGAACAAAGCTCTGATCAGCTATTAACATTTTATATGACTAGTCTCCTAACTTCTGTGCTTCCAATATGGGCAAGAAAAAAATCTTCTTACCATCAAAGCCAATGAAATAATGTGTATTTAACATGCTAATATGCCTCTGTCTCCTGTTACTGTGATGTTCTATTTCTGAAAAATGTGACGTTCAAGCAATATAGGTCATAGTATAAATGGAAGTAAAAATTGCTCTTCTTCCGGTAATATTCATTGCTACAAAGACAGATTAATAAAATTATAATTTAAATTCATAATTTAAGTAATCTTTCTTTTAACTGGAAAAATGTGGGATTAAACCCCTATTTTTCTTCTCTCTGTCATCTTCCCTTAAGTCCCTTAGCAGATGTCAGAATATATTGCACTGTATAAGTTTTCCTTTAATATTTCACTCTGATTCTGAGGATATGTATTTTAAGAAGCAATCCTCCTCGATTAATCTGGGAGAGAGATGATTTTTTTAAAGTCTTAACCGGCACCTGACCTTAAAAGGAAGGCAGCTGTGCCATCTTTAGAGAGAAACTGCTGTGTTTTGCCAGATGGCAAAGCTGATAGTTTTTGGTGGTTGCTTTTATTTGGAGGAGAAGCTGTAGGGATATTTTAGTTCTTTCGTGTCTGTCCCCCATTGTGTCCATCTGTCCCCCCCCGCACTTCCCTTCATTTTGGTATTACTTGTCTTTTTCTTTATCTCTCTCTCTTAACAGAATCCCTCTGAACTCTTGGTTATCCCATGGCTGTCAGCAATCCTTTGGGAGGGAGCTGTACAAGTGGGTGGAACGACTTGGACCGAAATAAATACAGATTATAACATTACTAGGAAGATATTCTGGCAGGATTAAAGTCTTCAGTGGAATTACTGCGAGTTTCCACCAATTTAAGTGAGATCAAAATCTTGATCTGAAACTGCTGAGAGATTCTTTTTCCTAATATGATGAAAACTGTCAAGTGCAAGGGAGTTTCTGTCAGTTCATAGTGTGACTTCAATGCTGGCTATACAGTATCAAAACTTGTTTTCCTCAGCAATCAAAATGTTTTCTCATTTTTTGATCTTCAGACTGTAAAATAAATCTTATCTTCTTCAATAACAAGAAGGAGAAAAAATCTGTCACAAATGCTGGTAATGCTTTTATAGTTCGTTCTTCGGTGTTTGTGCCAAATAAAAGCTTTAGAAACGTGAGAGAAGAAAATAGCAATTGTGTGGCTTAGGAATTTGGAGCTTCTAGAGTTAACAGCTAGTTTATTACTGTCTACAGAATTATAGTTTTCTAAATAAAGAAATGAAGTGCTTATTAATAGAGTTTATTTCAAGTGGTAACAATTTTCTGTGATCCTTTCACCTCTCACTTTATGTAGTATTTATGTAGGTTTGGTTTCTGTGTTTTATGTATTTCAGGCTCCTTAACATTTCAAACAATGGAAATTACATGGATAGAAGAAAAGCTATAGGTTTTATCTACTAAATGTGGTGGTGAAGAAAACTAAAGCTCCATAAAAGATCAGATTGCAAAATATGAGAAAAAAAATTATTAGAAAGGATTTTTTATGAGTCAGTAGTATTTACTGAAAAATGATACTCCTTCATCCACTAGTTGAAAGCAATACAAGATCACTCGTCTCATAACAAAGGCAAATTATTTTAATGTGAAATACGTTATTTTCATTTGTTACTTTTGAGACAACTGTTGCTTTTTAGTTAGAAAGTTGGCAAAATATTAGAACACATATATAAAAACCAAAATTGGCTTCTTTCTTTGAATTTGCAAGTTTTTAATGAACAAAAGTAGGTAAGAAGGAACACTGAGAAAACAGGATTTCATGAGGTTTTGTGACTTGGGTTGGCAGGGGGAGATACTTGATTCTTATTCAGTATTGCTCCTGCTTTCTCTTGTAGCTGATCAATGCAATAGAGATGTTGACACCATTTATTTTTAGTATAATCTAGATAAAATTAGCTAATAATTACTTTGTTTTATTCTGTTGCCAATGAAAAATTGCAGTGTCTCTTCTTAGCCTCTTGTTTGAAGTCCAGTGAAGCTTTTTTGTGAATTTTGTGATCATGAACATTATTACCTCTCGAAGGCTGATAAAATATTTTGTCTGGTAGAATGAGAGCACTGTCTCAGTATTTTGTAGTACAGGTTGTGCACCTTATTCCTGGTAAAGTTCTTGCAAGAGATAGGTTGGTGCTGTGAAGTAACGGGGCATCTGAACTTCATTTTGGGTCCAGGCAAAGAACAGGTGGACTATATTCGGGTTATTTTTTTAATTCAATATGGGCAATATTTGGGTATTGTGACTTGATATAAATCATGGACCTCGGTGAATTGTAAAATAAGAGCACGCCTTTATAACTCACAGGTTTTCTGTGCATTTAATATCTGTATTTTGAATATCTGGAAGGGAAGTGTTGTATGTATTGGGAAAATTGAGTGTAGGATTTACTTTATGCTGTTTATATCATGTGAGTGGGTGTCATGTACTCTCATTCACGCTGTTGAGAAGAGCAGGTTTCCACTGCTCCAACAGAGATGCAATTGAAAATGTGGAATCACAATTGTTTTCCTGCTGCTTTCTTAGAAGAAAAAGCTGAGGCACGAACACTTGTGTTGTGCAGTAAAAGATGTATCAAAAGCAATCCATGGTTATGTGGAGGGGGGTGTGATGGATTCTGCTGTTGTTCTTTGGTTGGCTTGGGTGGTTTTTTTCTTGGTCAGGAAACCGAAGTTGCTCAGTGCTGGCTTGTTTTTCCTTGTTTGTGTCTTTTGAGAGGCTTTCACTTAATGTCTTACAGCTGAAATTTAAAGCAAGATATATTTTGGCAGTCTGTTTTATCCTTCTTACTTAATTTCACCGAGTTACCTTTGAGCTACCCACTGGAAGTGGTGAGATTTTCATTCTTTTTTTATCTTAGTAAGTGGAGTATCCAAAGGATTAGCCTTTTTAGACCCATTTCTTACTTCTTAAAGCTTTTTGTATAAATCTAGACTGCTTTATGAAATGTCCATGAGAGGGCCTATTCATCAGAAGTATTATGATTTAAATGTATTTGTAATATTCTCCCCATATAAAGAGATTGCATCAATTTTAATATTTTATATTTTAAGTTAAAAATGTTTTCTTATTGTACATATAGAACTAGAGTAATAACTCTCATGTTACCAATTAAAGCAGGCAAACAATAACCCTGCCATTCAGACCATATGTTCAGATGTGATGTTGAGGGACCTGCTTGTTCACTGAGTCCCCCCAACTGCCCTCGATTTTCTGTGTCTGTCGGAGGAACAACACTTTTGAAAAAGTATAGTTCACACATGCAACAAAACAGCATGCAGGAGGTTTTCTGGGGCAACACGACTACAATAGCTCGTGTGATCACTCCCTCATGTGCAGCTGCTTTGCTCCACACCAAAACCTGAACTGGCAGAAAAATTAAAAAAAAAACCCCAACCTTTAAATTCTTAGTTTCCTCATGGAGGGTTTAGAAGCCTGCTACCCTCTAATGGGCAAGGCATTAGCAATGGACATTGTGCCACAGGATTGTTACTGTGGAAGTTGGATTCCCCCACTGCCAAATTGTTGGAAGTTAGAACTCAAAACAAATGGTCACTGTGAATTGTTGGAAGTAGGAACTTGAGATAAAGGGCACCGTGAATTGACAGACATATATTGCTTTGAAAAGACTTGCTGAGTTATTTTATGGAGAAAACAGGAATTGGGCAATGATGTCGTACTAAAGCTTGTTTCCAGCTCTGCTCTGAGGGCTGTGAGCAGATAAATAGTGTTCTTTAATGGCTGGGTCACTGAACTAAGCACCATGATTTTATATCTGAATTTCTCTGTGCCCAGTAATTTGTGTATTTGTAAGCAAATAACTGCATATACTGTGCTGTATTCTGACACCGAACAAGATGATGTGCAGCCTGATGCTCAGGAGGTGTTCTAGAACAGCTGAATCTTACTGCTTCTGTAGAAATACTTAAATTCTGGAAGAGTGCTAAACAACAATAGTAATCTTTTTCACTTCATTCACACCCAAAAATCACTAAAACTCTCAAATGTAATAGGATTAATGGTTTTGGAAAGCATCCAGGAAAGTTCCAGCAACTCAACCATTGCTCAGGTTGTGTACTACTACATGACTAGTCTGGATCAAATTCTGCCTCTTCTGACCTGATTTGTGAATGGAGTTTCTCCATTGTGTAGTAGATGAAAGCCACCAACACAAACTACCTGCCACTTCTTTTCATGCAGGTGACCTCAGTTTTGGGGGGGTTACATTTCAATTATTTTTTTCTTAAAGGATAATAAGTATTCCAGTTGCATTTCCAGGGAAAGCCAAATTATTTAGTAGTTACTAAGTACAGATCAGCTTCTGTCATTCAAGGTTAATTCTTATGCTGATGTCCTCTCTGGATAAAGTTATTTTTGCTGCATTAGCAAGCTGAATCTGTATATTATTAACAACTGAATAAATGAGGCATAGAGGGGAATGCTGAATATCTTAAAATAATGCCTAAAATCACAAGTGAAACATGGAATCTTAAAAATCGTCATTTTCTCTTTGTAATAAACATGTTTCAACTTTATTTCTTGATTTCTCATGGCAATGTTTGAAATCCTGCACTATTGCTTCTAAAATTGCTATACACTGCTTTTGTAATCTTCATATATTGTCAATGGCTCTTGAAATTCAGTGAGAGGAAACAGAAAAAGCAATCAGGCCCTGGATGGCTATACATGTATCCATGAAGAAAAGATTACTAGCCATTGTTCTAAAATCAAATTAATTTTTTTTCCTTTCTGCCCCTGAGAGTTCCAGCAATGTTTCCACTGAATTTAAAGGGACACAGACAGGGTCCTTCAGATTCTGCTCATCTGTCTCTCCTATGAATGGTTTTAAACCAGAATATATAACATAGGTAACACCAAGAAATAATCTTCAGAGAGGAAGAAAAAAAGAAAAAGGCCTCAACAGGCTGACTTTTTTCACCATTACATTTAGCAAATATTATGAAACAAAACCCCTGCTTGTGGCCACAAACTTACAGATTTGGCACAGCTGTCTTTGTATACCTTACTAAATATTTTCAAATCTTCTGTCTTTTGTGACAAGGATGTCCCTGCTTTCCTGCTACTCATGGAAATTATGGCATTGGTGGGAGGCAGGGGGCGGGTGGATTGGTATTATCCCCTGTTTTTTATGAACTTATAATTTTCTATCCCTTTTTGATTCAAGTATTCCACTCCTCTCTCATGAGTCGGGCAGTTGAAGCTGTAAATAATTTACAAATAATTTAGGTTGATTTGGCTGATTCATTAGCAGAAGCAAAGCCTGTTTAAAGTAACATTTTTTAGTTGAAAGGGTAGAAGAGGGTTTACATTCTATTTCATATAGATATAATGCTTAATGGACTGTGCTGGATGTGTTATGCTGAACCTTTATTTCAGTATTATGTGAAGACGAGAAAAAAGCCATGCATGCCTATGGAGGGATTTGTGTGGGAATAACTACCAGTGGCAATTAGCCAGTGACAGAACATCTTGTGTGCAATGACTAGAGAAATGTAAGAGGAGGGAGAAATAAGGTACTTGCTTTCCTTTGGTGTGGAAACCTGTGTCTATGAATCTTGGGTGGCTGATGTGGAACAGTAAAATATGTAGTGAAATAATCCTTTATATTGCATTGGGGGAGACAGCTTGTTTTCTCTGGAGGCCTGGAAGTACTGTTTGCTGTAAAATGTAACGTTTGTAATGGTAAAAAAGAAAACAAAAAATCTCAGGGCATCCGTTCCTCAAAGTTCTGGGGAAACAGATTTATATTCAGTGTCTGAAGGAGACTGGGAAAAACCTGGATTTAATTGGAGCACGTGTGAATGCAATGCTGACAGCTCTCTCTTGTACTGGAGAGTTTCCAGTTCGGATGTTTCCACTCATCTAATTCAGTAGTAGGTTTTGGAAAGAGCAAAGATTAGTCTGGTCCCACACTAGAGAGGAAAAATCCCGCCCCCACCCCTCCCATCTCCTGTATTGCCGAAATGAAACTTGCCGTAGTGATCAGGGAGAAACATTTAACTTGTGTAGACTGTCTAATCACCCTTAAAAGTGTGAATTGCACTGACTGGTGTTGATGAGGGTTACTCAGCCAGGACTTTAAAACTCTCTGCTTTAGTTACACTTGAAAATAAAGCGGTAATTATTTAAAATATTTTCAATTATTTCTAACCCCTCCCCCCCCCCCAAAAAAAAAACAAACCAAAAAACCCAACCAAAACTCCAACAAACCCAAGAACCCAAACTTTACTTTTTGTTTTGTTGTTTTTCCTAAGCTACAAATCAGGTTCTGTCTATAGCTGATGCTCTGCAATACACTTCAGTTATTTCAGTTGCTGTTCTCATTGACTCATTATTTATGTTAGAAGAGTGTTATCCTCCAGGGAAAAATATTTAGCTGATGATTTGTGCCAAAGTGAGTCACTGATACATTTTGTTTGTTTGTTTGTGGTTTGTTTTATTTAACAAACTAAAAAAAGGGGCAAAGTCATCCATTTCTGGCTCTTATTACTTTAGCACAAGTTTAGGGTAACCACTACAGGTTTTGCAAGTGTTTACAAAACATATAGGAAATGCGTGAAATTACATGTACATACACACATGTTAACACTTCAATGCTGACTTATACTTTGTTAAGCTTTTGAAGACCATTTTGTATGTGCAAGGCTTTCCTTTCATTAAAGAATAGTTGTTAAGTAGCAGGAAATTTGGTTTTGTGTTTGTTTTGATTTTAGATTTCTAGATATTTTGCAGCCTCAGAAGGGAACACATCAGGCTTAAAAGAATATTTCAAGTCTATGCAATCAATGTTTGTTTGTTCACTCTGTGTAAGATGTTCCTTTTTAAGTACTGTGACCTTTGATTTGCCTCATGACAGTACATTGAAGAAGAGTTATGTTAAGTGTAGCTTCTTCATAACATATTTCTTACCTGTTTCTATGTCCAACACAAAGATATGTGTATATATAAAGATATATTTTCACTATAAACCCACAGAAAACTTGAACAAGAAATCTCATAGGCAGAAGTCTGTGGAAAAAATAACTCTAAAAAGTATTTGTGTTCTTCATTACTGATTATTCAAGTAGTATGTCTTATAGGTCATATTCATTTCCTAGTAAGTTCAGCAGTGCAATGCACAAGAGTTCATACCACATAATCTTTTATACAAAAAATCATGATCCAACTATTTTCCTTAGTAGGAAAAGAGAAGGAGTAAATTGATATATGAAGGCAGGTCAGTTAAATAAGCCACAAATATAGCTGAAGTACTATTTTAGGCTGGTTTATTTGTTTTTGAAACTATTGAAGAAGTTCATGTAATCATGGAGTGGTTTGGGTTGGAAGGGACCTTCAAAGGTCCTTTCACTAAATCAGGTTGCTCAGAGCCCTGTCCAGTGTGACTGTCAACAGTCCCAGAGAGGAGGCATCACAACTTCTCTGGACAACCTGTCCCAGTATTTCACCACCCTCCTAGTTAAAAATTTGTACCGTTAAAAAGTGCTCAAAAACGTTGTGCTGTAAAGAAACTGCAGCATATATGAACAATTATTTTTTTGCAAGTTTTTAGTTAGATATTTCCTAATTTCTGAAAATATTTTGTATTATCAGGGCAGAAATGATGTCTTATTGTAAAAATATTCTTTAAAATATAGGTGTGCTCTAAAAATAAAAATGCATAACAAGCACATCTGATCCTTGGCTTGTTGATGGGCCCTTAGCTCAGGAAAAAGAATTATAATGGATTAAATAATTCAGAAAAAATTAAGTGCTTCTGGTAGGTAATTGCCATTGTTAAAATATAAAGTCTTCTCTGAGCATGGTATGTTTACTCCTTCCCCCTGCAGAAAACAGAGGCAAAGCATCTTCTCCCTATTTGGATGAGGTAAATAAGAAAGTAAAACCAGAGAAAGACAGTTTTGTCCAAATGCTTGGGTCTCTCTCTGGGAGGGAGAAAGAAAACATTAATTTCTATATTGTTCTGACATGTTTTCTAACCAGAACAGGTGATGTGTCCTAAGGGCTCAAAGTATGAGAACAAATAAACCCCAAGTTCGTCATATTTATAGGGTAATATAGACCAGGCTTGGTGGATTTTTGTCATTAGCTTTTGCTTACTAGAAGATATTTTTCAGGATTGCTAAACCAAAAGAACAACAAAAAATTTAAGTGTTCAGCTAATTGATGGCATTTCAAATAATATCTTGCATTATACCTTGGTCTTAGTGATTCTTGTTGAGAGCTGGAGGAGATATTAAAAAAATCTCTATTCACTGTTCGGAAAGTTACTGTCACATTGCAGCAGGAAAAGCTGCCATCTTCTGTGAGACTGTGGCTTTTCCATTGCTTGCTCTATGCCCCTCTCAAAGGTACTTTCATGTGGATTTTGCATCACTTGAATCTGTGTGGTCTTAAAAAGTACAATGAAATGAAGCTCCTGTTGCCCAGGAAGTGCAAAATAGTCAATATGTCTTCACTGCTCTGTAATGGAGAGAAATAAAAAAGAAAGGCATTGGCAGAGAGAAATTAATGAAGATATATTTTCAATCATTACAAAAAAATTCACCCAGAGAAATGAACTTATTGTTAGCTAGAGTCCAAATGAGTGTTAAATTGATCATTTATTTATGGAAATTTCTAATTAACTTTTTTCACAACTTATTAAATTTATCAGAAACAATTTCTTTTTCCAGACAGAATCCATGCACAATAATAATTGTTATGGGTTTTATATATCTCCTTCTGCCAAAAGATTATTTGTCCAGTATAGGATGGCAGAGTCGACTAGAATAATTTACTGTATCATATTGTGCAGTAACTAAACTACTCCAGAATGGAGCAGCTGAGGGGCACTTGCCAGCTGTTTGTGCTCATCTTGCCTAATAAAGGCTTTTTACTTTTAATTTGCTGGAATTATAGCATTATTTAGGTTGGAAAAAACCTTTAAGATCATCAAATCCAACCAGTAACCCAGCAATGTCAAGTTGACCCCTAAATCATGGCCCTAAGTGCCACATCTATGTCTTTTAAATACCCCCAGGGACAGTGACTCCACCACTGCTTTGGGCAGCCTGTTCCAGTGCTTGACAACTCTTTTGGTGAAGAAATTTTTCCTAACATTCAATTTAATGGGGTTGTCATCCCTGTCTTACCTTAGATACCGTGTGTCTGTGCCCAAGGGGGAGGATGAACTTAGAAGTTCAGACTACAGAACAGGTAGTCAATACTTTCCTGTTTTTTACAAAAGAGCTGTTTCAGGTCAAGAATTTGCATTGTACTCTGTGTTGCTATTGTGATACAAAATACAGAGTGGCTGGAGAGCAACCAGGCAGAAAAGGACCTGGGAGTTTGGATTGACAGGAAGCTGAACAGTGTGCCCAGGTGGCCAAGAAGGCCGATGGCATCCTGGCCTGGATCAGGAACAGTGTGGCCAGGAGGACCAGGGAAGTGATTCTTCCCCTGTACTCAGCGCTGGTGAGACCAAACCTGGAGTGCTGTGTCCAGTTCTGGGGCCTTCAGTTCAGGAAGGATATTGAGAGGCTGGAGCAGGTCCAGCGAAGAGCAATGAGGCTGGTGAAGGGACTCGAACACAGGTCCTGTGAGGAGAGGCTGAGGGAGCTCGGGCTGTTCAGCCTGGAGAAGAGGAGGCTCAGGGGAGACCTCATCACTCTCTGCAACTACCTGACAGGAGGTTGTAGCCGGGTGGGGATTAGTCTCTTCTCCCAGGCATTATCAATAAGACAAGAGGGCATGTTCTTAAGCTCTGCCAGGGGAAATTTAGGTTGGATATCAGGAAGAAATTCTTTACAGAGAGAGTAATCCGGCATTGGAATGGGCTGCCCAGGGAAGTGGTGGATTCTCTGTCCCTGGAGGTTTTTAACATGAGACTGGATGTGGCACTTAGTGCCACGGTGGTGTTGGGTCAAGGGTTGGACTTGATGATCTCGAAGGTCTTTTCCAACCTGGCTGATTCTATGATTCCATGAAGTTCTTGAAGCTGACTCATCTGAGTCAAAGTTACTTAAAATAAATTAAACCCAGCCTATTGCTGACCTAAGTGTTATTAGGCAGTTAGTTCTTGACTCCGGAAGGGTGGCAAAAAAACAAAGCAAAGGAGGAAGAACTTAAAAAAGACCCCAAATATGTGAGCACTTGCTTCAGGTACGTGAACAGTCAAACACAATTAATATTTGATTGAACTGGGCCCTGGTTTGAAGGGCATGGATGAGCTGTCTTTGTGATCAGATACTGAATGGTTGCTATACAGCACTGACTCACATTTGGCAGTAGTTGAAGTGTCCAGGTGTTGGTAAAGTTTAATTGAATGTTGAGTTCATTGTTCTGTTGACTTTTAAGGCAGTGGGGCAATGACTTCGTAAAACAACATCTGTCTCTGTGAGCACACAGTCTTCAAGATGAGTTGAATTTGTGGTTTGACATCTGAGTTTCTGGCTTTTCTCTGAACTCCACAGATTTTGGCACTGCCTTCAGATATGTTAGTACAGTGCACACATAGGAGCTTCAAAATACACCATTTGCAAATATGCACGGGTCTTTAATTTCACACCAATTTTTGCTCTGCTTATTGTGTCATTTTGTAAGCTGATATGTTTTGGTGACGATGTTAACAGCATACCACTCTTTCAAAGATATGGGGTGCCTTCAGTTTGAGGACACAGAACTGTCATATGTTACATCCTATTTCTAAAGCATTGCTTTTTCAGTTAAAGGGTATTCAGACATGTGTTGTGTAGACAAGAACATAATTATTTCATCATCAGATAACATGTTTGCTGGAACATATAGTATTGCCTTGTGTTACTCATTGTTCAGCATATGCCAGAGATGTTTAATTTTTTTGCCCTGGCTTATGTCAGGTATTTTAAAATACATATTTGTTTTAACATCTCCACATGCTCAACATTTCATTTCCTGAAGTTAACACTATACTAATTGAGTAGAAAAAAACCAGTAGAGGCTGGTTTCTGTGCTTTTCTTTTGGATGAACAGTGCAAATGAGACATCTTGACATATTCAGTAGAAATCACTAACTATATCCTCAATGAAAGAACAAGCTGCAGAAACGTAAAATGACGTGTGATAATTTCTCAGGAATTTTTATGACAGAATATAAAGTAGATTTCCTTATATCTTTTCCAACTTTTTTATCCCTGTGTTTTTCGGTTGGGTTTTTTTTTAGCTAGTGATGTACTCAAAAAGAATGTCCTTTGAAATAACAAGATGACAAAAAACAAATGAAGGAAATCTTTCTTTTAAACATGGAGAGCTTTCTGGCCTGCTCTCAACTGTCTTAATCAGATCAATTAGTATCTATATTGTGTAATTGGTCAGACAATGTATTCCTGATGGCACCTTCCTGGCTTCAGAAATTAATAGTACTGCATGTAGCCACGATTCTGTTCATTCCTGTAATTCAGGTTTGGTGATATAGTGATAAGATTGTGTTAATTTTGAGAGGTTCTCATATTAAAGGCGAAATTCTCCTTTTGACCACTATGAAAATTCTGTGTAGGGTGGGAAGGAGGAAGTAAGCAGAGAATTGAGTGCTGGCACTTAAAAGATATACTTGAAAGACTGTAGAAATTTTGAGGTACTAGTTCTGTTATGTGTCTGTGTGCTAAATATATAAGAGAATTCCAACTAGGGACATCCAAGTGCATGGAAAATCCCAAAAAATTCTAACACTAAGAAACAGAGAACTATTTCCCTGGTTCTGTCAGACACACCAAACTAAATCTAACCTGACCTGCTTAGACCAAGTGATCATAGGGAATTCATGAGACAACATTTCTCCCAAAGTCTTACTTAAAATAAGTTTTATTAAACACAATGTGAAACTTACTCCTGATCTGAGTTATAATGGCGAGCCTTGTTAGTGCTATTTATATTGAAATATTTGCAAATAATACTTTATGTTAATTGGCATGACAATGTTCTTGCTGGCCCTGTACACAGTTGCTTTCCGCACTGTTAATCAGTTCTGTTGAGGCTGCGAAGAAAATACACAAACAAACCAACGAGTAGCTTTATCACTGCCTGAAATTGCATGTGCTGTGCTAAGCAAACGTTGTAAATCACAAACTAATTTTATCTTCAGAAAAAGGAAACTCCTGTTAAAAAATTGTAAATGTTTGTAATAGTCGAGAACGCCGTGAATCCGTCAATGCCAAAGTTACATACACAGTTATTGCACTGAAGAAAATCCTCACTGTTGCATTCAGCCTGATTGGAACAAGTTATTAGCATTTGATAGTGCCACTTCCCAAGGAATGTCATTAAATGCCACCTTGTTCAAAAAGGGAGATGTGTCAAGAAATTAAAAACCAAGCTATACTGGCATGCTGTTCTCACACGTATAACACTCTCATAAGGTAATCAGCATCTCCTAACACTCCATAAAATATGATCACCAATCTTGATGTGGAAGAAAATTAATTGTGTGTATAGAGACATATATATATATACATTAGTTGGATATTCAAGAAGTTATATTGGTAGGCTTGAACCAGAGTGGGGATGGAGGGAAGTGTGTTCAGCAGTTTTACTGTTTTGAGATCTGAAAGCAAGGAATTCTGATGAAATGATCTCTAAGGTTAATAAGGTCAAGTAAGAGATTATGTATTTCTCTTTTTGGGAGAACTTTGCAGCAGGCATACAATACAATACATTTATACAAGCTGTTTATGAAAATTGTTTTTTTCTTAAGAAATGTCTCTTAAAATATATTATAAAAGACAATTGCATGTGTTATAGCTATTTCTTTAACCACTGTTATTCCAATTTTCCTGCAATTTTCTCTACGACTTAGTGAAAGTGCTGTTTCTTGGGATATGTGTGATGGTCTAATTATCAAGCAGTATTAAGCTTTCTGTAAACTCTCCCAACTATGGAAAGGACAAAGGAGTATTGAAGTTGAGGAGAAGAAGACAAAATAATCACATCTTTCTTAAGATGCAATACCAATTTACTAACTTTACCAAAAACATAAATCTTTGCTGGCATGCTCAAAAGGCATTAAGCTCTGAAAATTTATCATTTTTATTTTAAGGCAAATGTACAGTGCTTTGTAGCAATGCTATCATCCATTCTAATCACAGTGGATTTATTTTATTGTATTTTATTTTCTTTTTTATTTTATTTATTTTTTT